>NW_026526862.1:0-120281 GCF_024362965.1 Panthera pardus
GGCTGCAGGGCGAGCAGGCGCCTCCCGGGCCCAGCTGCAGGCGCGGTGGGTTTCCTGTAGGGGCCTCAGGGCAAGGCTTCCCCTGGTGGGGCCTGAGCCTGGGGCTTCTCTCCGCGGAGGGTTCTAATCTTGGGTCTGTAGCTGTGGGTTGTTCCCCAGTCTGACCTGGGTGGTGGGCTCCGCCTTCCAGTCTCCCCTCCCCGCCTCCCGAGTCCACTTCCGGGAGATGTCCCTTCATTTCTTTTCGCAGTTCTAACAGCTTCTTAGTGGCGTCTTGTGGACAACCGGAATTCCAAATCCCACTGCTTCCGCTGCACCCAAGACACGTGGCCACCAATAGAACCCTCCCACGTGCCTCTGGCTCACGTGCTGCCTCCTGCAGGGCCCGTGGCCTCTCCGCCTGGGTGAGCTGGGTCTGGGCGTGTGCCTATGTCACAGCGTTTGACCCCTCTCTTGCTTCTGTCGTGTGGGGCTGACACTGTTGTTTGCAGGAGTACCTTACTTTGTGATTTCAGACGTGCAGTGAACGTGTCACAGCAGCGCAAATACGCTTTACCTGGAGGCTCATTTCTTTGCCGCGTTTGCCACTTCACACGAGATACTTTGGTGCGTTTTACCCCAAACAGGGACGCCCTCCCGAGAAACCACCACAGAACCCCAAATGAGGAAATCCCTGCGTTTCCACATTAGACCCCAGACCACAGGCCCACTTCAAGTGTCCCCACCTGCCCTACTGTGAAATGTCTTTTCCCATTCTGATCTGGCTTCTTTTGAGGAAGTGCTCCTGAGACTTTCCCCTATCTGTGTAACCTGGGGGGATTTAAAGAGCAAGGTGGTTCCTGGGGCTCCTGGGGTCTCAGTCTGCTAAACGCCGAGTTCACATCAGGTGGTGATCTTGAAGTTGATGGGTACGAGCACCTGCTTCTGGCTGTGTGCTAACAGCTCAGAGCCTACAGATTGCTTGAGATCTGTGTCTCCCTCTTGCTAACCCCTCCCCCTATCATGACCTGTCTCTGTCTCTCTTTTTCAACAATAAATAATAAATGTTAAAAAAAAATAGAGCAAGATGGTTCCTGAGTGGCCTTTTCTGGATGGCTTCTGTCACTGAGGATGTTTTCTGCATTCACCCATGTTGTGACGTGTATCAGTCCTTCCTTTTTAAATTCTGATTAAATGTATGTAACATAACACTTACCACGTAAGTCACTTTAAGCATACAGTTGTCTGGCATTAACTGCATTCACACTGTTGTACATCCATCTCCAGAACGTTGTCATGTTCCCCTAGGGAAACTCTGTATCTATTAAACCCTAAATCCCAATTCCCCTTTCCCCTCGGCCCCTACAGCCACATTCTACTTGGTGTCTCTGAGTATGACTTTTCTGGACACCTCACTTAAGTGGAACCATAGTGTATTTTCCTTCTGTCACCGGCTCATTTCACTCAGCATAATGACTGCCAAGTTCAGTCGGTGTGCAGGTGTGTGTCAGAACTCTCTTCCTTTTGAAGGCTGAATTATATTCCATTGTGTATATACTACATTTTGTTTATTTACTCACCTGTGAATAGTTACTTGGGTTGCTTCCATCTTTTGGCTGTTGTGAAGAAGCTGCTATGAATACGGGAACATGAATACCTGCTCAAGGCTTTGCTTTAAATTTCCAGATGTAAGTGCAGATGTGGAGTTCTGTGATAGCTTTCTGAGAAACCAGTATTCTCTACAGCCACAACATTTTACTTTATTTCTTTGTATGACAGAATAATATTCCTGTTTAAGGGTCTGCCCCAGGTTGTTTATCCATTCACACACCGACAGGCATTTGCATAGTTTCTACAATGTGGCTATTGTGAACAGTACTGCTATGTATGTGCACATGCACTTTATTTAAACAACTGTTTTCAATTCTTCGAGATATACATCTAGGAGTTGTATTATTGGGCCATATGGTAATTCTATGTTTTTATCTTTTTTTGGGGGGGGGGGAATTGTCAAACTCTTTTACACATAGTCTCCACCATTTTACATTTCGACAAGCAAGGTTGAAGGGTTCCAATTTCTCAACATCTTTACCAACATTTGTTATTTTATAGTTGTATTGATTAGAGCATTTTTAGTGCGTGTAACAGGGTATCTCACTGTGTTTTAAATCTCCATTTCCATAAGAACTTGATGTTTAATATCTTTTCAAGTGGTATTCACCATTTGTATGATTGCACTGGGGAAAGATATATCCAAATCCTTTGTCCATATTAAAAATTGGGTTGTCTTTTTGTTGATGAGTTGTAAAAACTCTTTATACATTCTGCATAACAGGCTCTTACCAGACAAATACTGTGCAAATATTGTCTTCCATTAGGCTTTGGCTTTTCACTTTGGGGATAGCATCTTCTGGTGTACAAAGGTTTCTAATGTTGAGAAAACTAAATTTATCTACTTTTCTTTCCTTGCTTGTGCTTTGGTGTCATCTCTAACAGCATTGCTAAACCCAATGGTCATGAAGATTTATCTCGATATATTGCTTCCAGAGGTCATAATTTTACATTTAAACTGTTGATCCATTTTGATTTGATGTTTGTATATGGTGTGAGATATGGACGCAATTTCATTCCTCTGCACATGGATAGCCAGCTGTCTAGCACCCTTTATTAAAAAGACCATTTGCTCCCCAATGTCATGTTGTCTGCTCCTGTCAAAATTCAGTTGACCAAAGATGAAGGGGATTATTTCTGGGTTCTCCATTAAATATCACTGACCTGTACGTATCTTTATTTTGTAATGTTTATTTATTTTTGAGACAGAGAACATGCAAGGCCCAGAGAGAAAGGGAGAGATAGGAAACTGATTGGTGTGCAAAGGAAAGGGTTTGGATAGACCTGAGAAGGATACATTTCTTTGACCTGTGGTTACTCGGGTGTCCTGTAACTTGATTATGTTCATCAAAACTCATAGAATCTTATAATAAACATGGTCATTTACCATATTTAAGTTACTCCTGTTAATATCTCATTACTTTGATTATTAGATAAAATTTTATAAAATTATTGCTATAAATACTTATGTCTTCACACTCTGTATTGTGTTCCTTCTTAGCTTGGTGGTTGTCTGATGACCATATAGAGTAGATAGATAGGATGGACCAGTTGTGTAGGGGGGACAGATTTAGTTCCGTTCATGAAAGTGACAGTTTCTAGTGCAAGACTGTGGGGTCAAGGGGCTGAGATGGGGTGCAAAATAATAACATCATGGGAATGAACTCAAGGCTATTGTGGAGAGAGTCTGTCATGTTTTACCTATACAGTTCTTTCCTCAATGCGAATTATTATTAGGAGACCTGCCAACCTAATAAACTGCTGTTAAATCCACAGGAAATGAATGGAAGAGTCCAGAAGGAGGCTGGCAGGTGGTGGATGCAGGGATGGAGCCTGGTGGGCAGAAACCTGGTGGTTGAGCAAGGGCCTGGAAGGAGCTGTAAATGTTAGGCCAGAGGGACGATGGTCCAGATCCGGGACAGAGCTCTTGCCCCTGCACATCCCAGAGCTCAGGACATCCTGGGAAGGGAGACCCTGGAAACAAATGGGAGTGGAAGCCAAAGCCCCAGAGGGAGGAGGAATCTACAATCAGACATGTGCTACCCCATGTGGAAGCTGTATTCAGAAAAAATTGAATTCATAATTATTTCTTTTGTATATCTCAAGTTGGTGTCAAATATTCTTTTCCGTATGAAATTATGGTCTTTTAAAAAATATTGCCAATAGTGGATAATTTCATTTTAATACATTCATAATGATGTGAATCCTCTATAATGACTTTAATATAACATAAAATTATCTATCTATCTATCCTCTATCTACCCTCTATCATCCATCACCTATCCTCTTATCTATTTACTTCCAGCATTCTGATCTCTATTTGAGGTCTATTCAGCTAACTCAGCATTTATCCTCTTGGCACATGCCTTCAGGACTATGAACACATTTTCTAAAATTTCTTTAGGCTCCGGATATTTAGATTCCAATGATGTCCAGGTCAGCCAATCCATTTTCATTAATGTGGTTGTTTTAGTGCCATTAACTTCTTACCTCAGATACTGATGGTCTATGTCCATATCAGTGAAGAGTCCCCCACTTTTCTGTGACATCTGTGCCTCCTCCCTGAGTTAACAGCCCCTTGTGTTGGATGGGGATTTCTCAGGAGATGGAGACAACAGCCATGCATGGGAATCATATCTGCAGGTGACAGAAAGGTGTCCATGTCTTGGTGTCTGTGCACTTAAAGATGTCGGCACTGCTTCCAAGCTTTGCAGATGACTGAGGAAGCAAACCCCCTCAGCAGAGTACCATCAAGATCAGAAGTCTCCAGGTGTGCTCAAGCTCTGCAGGTAGTTGTCAGGTGAGGTTAATACATCAGTGTGGAAACTAAAAGAAATATGATCCTGGGAACAAGTGTCCTTTGCTTGTTATATTTACACCAGACTGGACATCAATATAGATTTTTCCTATGCAGTTATGTGTGGAATGACTGTTAAAATTGAATGTATTTAAAGACTTGATTTGGAAAGTTTTCTGGAGAAAGTATGGATCCCTTCAAATATCTTTCGGACAGATAGAGTATAGTGAATTGTGGTCCACTCATTTGTTCACTATCTGATCAGAAAGGTGAGGCGATCACTTGACCTGCCTCCAACACAACTCATAGACCAAGTGTTGTCTTGACCGAGGACCAACAAGCCTGCGGATCCACAAAGAGATGCCCACAGGTGGACCTGGAAGGACCAGGGGAGCCTGACTCAATTTTTGTCCACTTATCAGGACATGCTCCCTCCCACACAGGCAAACTTCTCAAGATCTAGAGTAAACTCCAATCTCAGGGTGTGGGAGCCCACACTGCTCTCTCCTCAGACAGTGCTGAAGTCCCTAAGGAAGGCAGAACTGTATTCAAGAAACAGAAGAGACTGTAGGGCCTTCCTTGTGCCTGGTGAGAGGTCCCAAAGGTGAGGGTTTCAGATGTCAGATGTGGGATGATGGGAATGGTTGTGACTGCTCGTGACTGGCCCAGGCTGAGTCTCCTTGTCCCCAGGGGTCCTGTCCCAGGTGCAGCTGCAGGGGTTGTGCCCAACTGGTGAGTGCCTTGCACACTCTGCACCTCACTAGCAGCATCTTGGGGTTCTCCATCTCAACCAGTAATTTCTGGTGGAATTGGATCCACCGACCCCAGCAGAGTGGATGCAGTGGATGGTTCACATACTATCATATATTCTATATCACATACTAGGGTCCAGACCACAAGAGCCACTTGTCCAAGAGTTAGGCAGTTTGTTAGGCAAGAGGAAGAGGGATGAAGCAGGTGATGGCCACCCCCTTGGAGGTTCCCCCAGGATTAACAGCCACACAATCAGAACCCCCTCTAAGGGTGAACAGGACAGGATAGGCCTAGCCACAGAGCTGGCTCAAACACCACAAAGGACTTCTGAGAGCTGAGCATCGGCCCAAAAATTGTGATTTGCCCTGAGGTTACCTAAAAGTCACGAGGGGGCATTCAGGACAACAGGGGTAACTGAGATCTCCTGGGGTGCTCAGGTTACCAGGGGGAGCTGAGGACACCAGGGTCGCTCAGTTCTGCATGGAGCACTCAGACCTCCAGGGGGATGCTCAGGTCTCCATAGGGCATTGAGGTCACTAGCTGCCACTCATTTCACCTGGGGGCACTCAGGTCATCAGGAACACACAGGACACCAGGAGCCACGTAGGGAACCTGGAGGTTCACAGGTCTCCAGGGGGCACCCAAGATCTCAGAATTCATATCCAGAACCAGTGTTACAGGGTCAGGTTTCCTGTGAAGCATCTTTCTCATCAGGTCCTGCAAACTTCATCCTGACCAGTAAACAGTACACACTGTTTCCTAAACCATTTACAAACACAGATGTCTTCTAACATTTAGAGTGAACAGTCATATAGTAGTGCCGACTTGACAGAGACCAAGCTCGGGGATAAATCAATTCATATACAGACCTGTGCCTCACAAGTACACGGGCCACCATTTAAAATAGATGTAAGTGATTTTCAAACAGAGGAGACTGACTCATTCAAGTGATCTAAATTTAATATACTTGAGCAGCTCCTCTCTCCTTTTATTTTCCTTAAGGTTTTCCTTTGATGCCCATGAAGAGAGACCATGAGTAAAGACCCTTGTGGTTGTTGAAACCCCACAGCATCTTCATCAACTCCACGACTTTCTCTCAAGGATTCTCAGTATACACACGTTCCTGTGAGAGAAAAGAGTAGTTTCTACTCTTCACTGCTTTTTTTCTCCATCCAGTTCAGGAAGCCAGAGACAACCAGTGGGGGGCACACTGAGTCAAGTCTTACAAAACGGTCAGCCAGGGGTCCATTCTACTGAAGTAGTTAAGGAATCATCCACTGGATCCACCTGTCTCTGCACCTGCCTCTCCACAGAACATGAGGCCCAGACCTTCCTCACACTCAGCTGGACATGAAGTCAACTGTATGGGAGCAGATTAGGAACTCAGTTTAGTGGGTTATTTCACCACAGTTTTCCATAGTAGCTACACTATGTTGCACTCCCATCAAGTGAATTTTAGGATTGCCTGTTCTCCACATCCTCAGCAACACTTGAGATGTTCTCGTTGTGTTTGCCTTATTTTATAATAGCCTTGCTAACAGGTGTGAGGTGATATCTCAGTGGATCGGGGGTGGAATTCTCTGATGATTAGTGCATCTCTGCATCATCTCTGATGATTAGAAGTGCATCCCTAAACCTGCCATTCACTTTGAAAGAATCAAATCTAAGTCTGCAGTGTGATATATATGTAAAAGGACATGCAAATAGGGCCCTCTCTGTGCTGATAAAACCAGCCCATCCCGACCGTGCAGCTGGGAGAGGAGCCCCAGCTCCAGGGGTCCCAGGTGTTCCCATTCTGTGATCAGGACAGAACACAGACACCTCACCATGGAGTTTGTGCTGGGCTGGGTGTTCCTGGTTGCTCTTTTAAAAGGTAATTCATGGTGAACGAGGGACACTGAGTCTGTGAATGGATGTGAGTGAGAACCAGTGCATGTGTGACAGTTTCCTGACCAAGATGTCTGGTGTCTGCAGGTGTCCAGTGTGACGTGCAGCTGGTGGAGTCTGGGGGAGACCTGGTGCAGCCTGGGGGGTCCCTGAGACTCACCCTTGTAGCCTCTGGATTCACCTTCAGTAGTTCCAGCATGAACTGGGTCCACCAGGCTCCAGGGAAGGGCTGCAGTGGGTCTGACGGATTGATACTGATGGAAGTGGCACATACTACGCAGATTCCGTGAAGGGTCGATTCACCATCTCCAGAGACAACGCCAAGAATACGCTGTATCTGCAGATGAACTTGAGGGCCGAAGACATGGCCACATATTACTGTGCAAGAGACTGGGTGAGGGGACCTCGCTGGGAGCCCACACACAAACTTCCCTGCAGGAGGGGATCAGCACCACCAGGGGGCGCACACTATGCACAATTCTGCGTTGTGTTGCCAGGAGCAGGTGCAGAGGGAGGTTACAGGCAGGTTTCCTGTCAGGGTCTGGGGCTTCCTGTCCACACAGCAGTTTCCCCAGGGAGCCTCTCTGGACACAGGATTCTGTGCTTACCTATTAACTCGCTGAATTAGATACCTGTTGTCATAGGAAAACTGCACTAACATGCACAAAAGACACAGATGTTTCCATTGCTTACTCGTGTCCCTCAACATGAGTGAATTACAGATTTCCTGAGGCACAACAGCTGAACCATTAGAGGAGTCCCAGATGCACTCCCTGTGCAGCCAGGACCACAGGATCCCACAGCTCCCCATTATCCTCACCCAGCCCTTGTCCAATCAAACAACGTGACACTCCCTCCTGGCACTTGCTACTCAGGACGTTAAATGAGCTACAACTTTATTCAATTCCTCTAAAGAAGAGATAAATCATCTCCATGTATTAGTCTGGATTCTCCTGAGGAACAGAACCCAAAGCACATTGGTTTCCATGACTAAAGAGGTTGGGAAGTCCCATGATCTACTGTCACAAGCTGGAGACCCAGGAAAACCAGTGGTGTAATATGTCTGATTCTGAACTAGGGTCTAGCCTCAGAACGTAGGGATCTGATGATATAACACTCATAACAAGGGCCAGAGGGGACCACTGTTCCAGTTCAAACAAGCACATGGGAAGTAAAAAGGAGGGAATTCTTCCTCCCTCTGCATCAGATTCTATTCACAACCTTAATGGAATGGGTGATGCCCAGACAGAAACCATGGAAGGAAATGCCAGTCGCTTCTGGAAACACATCACAGACATCCACAGAAACAGTGGTGAATCTGGGCACCCATGACTCGGTCCAGATAACCCATAAAGTTAATCATGACAAGTCAACTTCCTGTAAACGTGGAGCTCAAAGACTGAAGACTTGAATTTAAATTAAAAATAGAACAAGAAAATTAAATACATACATATATGAACTATTGGGACTACCTCAAAATAGCACACTTCTGCACAGTGAGGGAAACAATCAACAAAACTAAAAGGCAACCTATGGAATGGAAGAAGATATTTGTAAAAGACATATCCTCAGGGTTAGTATTCAAACTATGTAAATGCTTTTAAATTATTTTCACATTATCAGTAGAGAGTGTGTCCATGCAGTTCAGCATACTGTCATGTGAGAAGCAAAATTCGTGTCTTCCACTTGTGTTTTGTGTTAGGATCTCACTGAACATGAGACCAACACTCTTCACAAAATTTGAACCATACAGTACAGTACTGTTAATGACAGGGGTAATGTTGTGGAGACCCCTCTAGAACGTAATCATCTTGCATAACAGAAAATCATAGCCCTTGAGATCTACTCCTCATTGCCCCATCCTGCCAGCCCCTGACAACTGCCATTCCACTCTCCATTTTATTGTTATCAAATCCCAAATTCAGCTGAGTATTTCTGGAAAGGTCAATGTTCAAAGTTTTAGTTTTGGTGGGAAAAGAAGTTGAGCTTTATTTAGGAGGCCAGCCACCCAGAGAAAAGGCAGACTCTTCTCCAAAAGCCAACTCTGAGGGTTTCTGCCCAACCCAGGGGATTTTAAAGGACTAGACGGTACTTAAACAAGGGAGTTCCATGGTGGATACCATTTTCGATCATGTGCAGCCTCCATGGTGCAAGCTGCCAAGGTAACCTCAACTCCCCTGCATCTATCTCCACCTGAGGAGAGAAACTCACAGGCATGGGAGAAGACTGCCAGAGGCCAAGAACCACAATAAGGGATTAGAGGGGAAATCCCCTGGGGCTCACACATGTTCAGCAGTACTTTCTGTTCTCACCAGATGGCATAAGAAAATACTAAAATACAACTTTGTACTTCACCAATAATGACACAGAATACTGGAAAATGTTTCCTCAGAAAACACACAAGAAGCTTCAAAGCAACAACCAAAAGGATCAAATGGCTTGCAAACTAATAGCCAAACAGAATAAGACATGTAACATTACAAAGCGATGTTTTTCAATACGTACAAAGGTAAAATTGACAGTCTACCTCCATATCCCATAGAAGTAGGAAGCATTGGTCTCCATAATGAGGAAAAGCAGTCATCCAGAGAAAGTGACCCAGCAGTACCACAGGACATGGAATTGGTAGAGAAGTTCAGTGTGTTATAATTGCATATCCCGTATCCATGTAGAAGGAGAAAAGATGGAATGTGTTGAATAGAGCCGTGTTTCTGGGTCCAAGTCCCTACCCATGTCCATGTGAGCACTGTTGATCATGGCCTACCTGACTCTCCCACATCCACCCCAGGTGAACTGATGAGCAGCGTCACCCAATGCCACACCCTGTGACTGTTACCTAACCCCACAGGGGGCCCCCAGATGCAGGGTGCTGGCCACCTGATACAGCCCTCTGTTCTGTCAGATGGTCTAGATCTGGCTTTGCTGACGATCTTCCATTTATCCATTCTCACTGGCAGATGTCTCTGAGCAGGGGCATGAGGCTGGCAGAGGACCAGGTCACCCTGAGGGCACCCCTCTTGCTGTTTGCGCTCTGGGCATTGCTGGCTCCTGTCCAAGGTTCTCAAGGTCGTCCCTCATGGCGCTACATCTCTTCTGAGGTGGTAATTCCCAAGAAGGAGTTGCACCACGGCAAGGGCGTTCAGATGCCTGGCTGGCTGTCCTATAGCCTGCATTTTGGGGGCAAGAGCCATGTTATCCACATGAGGCACAAGAAACTCTTTTGGTCCAGACAGTTGCTGATGATGACTCAGGATGATCAGGGAGGCTTGCAGATGGACTACCCCTTCATCCCTCCAGACTGTTACTACCTCGGCTACCTGGAGGAGATTCCTCTTTCCATGGTCACCATGGACACGTGCTATGGGGGCCTTGAAGGTATCATGAAGTTGGATGACCTTGCCTATGAAATCAGACCCCTCAGCCATTCCCAACGGTTTGAACACGTTGTTTCTCAGATAGTGGCAGACACCAATGCAACGGGACCTACTTATAACCTGGGATATAAGGAGCTTAGGAACCCCCTGTTCTCTCAAGCAAATATCAGTGCAGCCCCCAGGATCTCTAGTAAGTTGTTTTCATCCCATCGTGGGATTTTGAAAGGACTTGTTCTCGGTTCCAAAACAATGTATAGTGTGTTCAACAACATGTCAAAATGTGCCCGATTCCTCATAAGGCTTGTTAGTTTGACTGACTCAATGTTTCAAGGGATTGATGTAAGGCACTATATTTGATGTAAGGCCCTCTTGCACTGTTGGTGGGAATGCAAACTGGTGCATCCTTTCTGGAAACTAGTGTGGATGTTCCTAAAAAATTGAAAATAGGTCTACCCTATGACCCAGCAATAGCACTGCTAGGAATTTACCCAAAGGATACAGGAGTGCTGATGCATAGGGGTACTTGTACCCCAATGTTTATAGCACCACTTTGAACAATAGCCAAATTATGGAAAGAGTCTAAATGTCCATCAACTAATGAATGGATAAAGGAATTGTGGTATCTATTCAAAATGGAATACTACCTGACATTGAGAAAGAATGAAATGTGGCCTTTTGTAGCAACATGGATGGATCTGGAGAGTGTTGTGCTGAGTGAAATTAGTCATATGGAGAAAGACAGATACCGTATGTTTTCACTCTTATTTGGATCCTGAGAAACTTGACAGAGGACCATGGGGAAGGGGAAGAAAAAAAAGTTAGAGAGGGAGGGAGTCAAACCATCACAGACTCTTAAAAACTGAATAAACTGAGTGTTGATGGGGGTGGGAGGGTGGGGAGGGTGGGTGATGGGTATTGAGGAGGGCATTGGGTGTTGTATAGAAACCTATTTGACAATCAATTTCATATTTACAAAATAATCTTATTTAATTGTCATTAGTATGTTTTTTTAGTTTTATGTAAATCTTTTCAAATTCCATTTTATTTCCATCATTTTACTTTAGTCTACTACAGTATATTCACTTTTTCAAATTATCAAATGATTTCTTTTTTTCTTTTCTTTATCTTTATTCTCTTTTTCATTTCTTTACTTTTTTCTTAAATACAGAACAAAAAATTCATGATTTTTATTAAAAATATTTTTATTTAATTTTTTCTACTGTATACTTTACTTTTGTCTATATTATTTTCAAATTCTCTTTTACTCCCATCTACCCATTTTACTCTACATCAGTGTATTCATTTTTTCAAATTCTCAAATGATTTACTTTGCCCCCTTTTTTTTCCCTAATCTGTCAAACCACTTTCAACACCGAAACAAAACACACCTAGGATCAAGCATTAACTATTAGATTTGTGTGTGTGTGTGTTTAATTTTTAATTTTAATATTTTTGTAATTTTATTTGTTTTATCTCAATATTTCTACTTCATTAATTCCTTTTCTCTCTTCAAAATGACAAAACAAAGGAATTCACCCCAAAACAAAGACCACGAAGAAACGACAGCCAGGAATTTAACCAACACAGGTACAAGCAAGATGTCTGAACCAGAATTTAGAATCACGATAATAAGAACACTATATGGAGTCAAAAATAGATTAGAATCCCTTTCTGAAGAGTTAAGAGAAGTAAGAAAACAAATAGCCAGAATGAAATGAAAAATGCTATACCTGAACTGCAATCACGGATGGATGCAGCTGTGGTAAGGATGGATGAGGCAGAACAGAGAATCAGCGATACAGAGGAGAAACTAATAGGAAATAATGAAGCAGAAAAAAAAGAGGGAGATTAAGGCAAAAGGGCATGATTTAAGAATTAGAGAAACCAGTGACTCATTAAAAAGGAACATCAGAATCATAGGAGTCCCAGAAGAGGAAGAAAGAGAAATAGGGGTAGAAGGGTTATGTGAGCCAATCATAGCGGAAAACTTTCCTAACCTGGGCAAAGACACAGACATCAAAATCCAGGAAGCACAGAGGACCCCCATTAGATTCAACAAAAACTGGCCAGCAACAAGGCATATCATAGTCAAATGCACAAAATACTCAGGCAAGGAGAGAATCATGAAAGCAGAAAGGAAAAAAAAGTCCCTAACATACAAGGGAAGACAGATCAGGTTTGCAGCACACCTATCCACAGAATCTCAGCAGGCCAGAAAGGAGTGGCGGAGTCTATTCAATGTGCTGAATCAGAAAAGTATGCAGACAAGAATTCTTTATCCAGGAAGGCTATCATTCAAATTATAAGGTGAGATAAAAGTTTCCCAGACAAACAAAAATTAAAAGAGTTTTTGACCACTAAACCAGCCCTGCAAAAAATTTTAAGGGGGACTCTCTGAGGGGACAAAAGATGAAAATATAGATATATATATACATATATATATATATATGTATATATATATATATATATATATATATATATATATATATATATAGCAAGAAAGATTAGAAACGACCAGAGCACACCATCAGAAACTCCAGATCTACAAGCATCATCATGGCAATAAACTCACATCTTTCAGTACTCACTCTAAACCTCAGTGGACTCAATGCCCCAATCAAAAGACACAGGGTAACGGAATGGATAAGAAAACAAGATCCATCTATATGCTGTTCACAAGAGACCCACTTTAGACCTAAAGACACCTTCACATTGAACATAAGGGGATGGAGAATCATCTATCATGCTAATGGTCAACAAAAGAAAGCACGAGTAGCCATACTTATATCAGACAATCTAGACTTAAAAACACTGTATCAAGAGATGCAGAAGGGAATTATATCATGATCAAGGGGTCTATAGATGAAGAAGACCCAATAGTTGTAAACATTTATGTGCCAAATGGGAGAGCACACAAATATATAAATCAATTAATCACAAACATAAAGAAACTCACCGATAGTAATACCATAATATTAGGAGACTTCAACACCCCACTCACAGCAATGGACAGATCATCTCAACAAAAAATTGACAAGGAAAAATGGCTTTGAATGACACACTGGACCAGATGGACTTAACAGATATATTCAGAATATTTCATCCTAAAGCAGCAGAATATGCATTCTTCTCCAGCGCACATGGAAGGTTCTCCAGAATAGACCATATACTGGGACACAAATCAGCCCTAAGTAAGTACAAAAAGATTGAGATCATACTGTGCATATTTTCAGAACACAATGCTGTGAAACTCAAAATCAACCACAAGAAGAAATTTCGAAAAGTAAAAAATACTTGGAGACTAAAGAACATCCTACTAAAGAATGAATGGGCTAACCAAGCAGTTAAGAGGAAGTTAAAAAATATATGGAAGTCAATTAAAATGATAACACCACAACCCAAAACCTGTGGGACGCAGCAAAGGTGGTCATAAGATGAAAGTATATAGCATTCCAGGCCTTCCTAAAGAAGGAAGAAAGATCTCGGATACACAACCTAACCTTACACCTTAAGGAGCTGGAAAAAGAACAGCAAATAGAACCCAAAACCAGCAGAAGACAGGAAATAATAAAGATTACAAAAGAAATTAATGCTATCGAAACCAAAAAAACAGTAGACCAAATCAATGAAACCGGAAGCAGATTCTTTGAAAAATGAACAAAATTGATAAACCACTAGCCAGTTTGATCCAAAAGAAAAAGGAAAGGATGCAAATAAGTAAAATCAAGAATGACAGAGGAAAGATCACAACCCACACAACAGAAATAAAAACAATAAGAGAATATTATGAGCAATTATATGCCAATAAAATGGGCAATCTGGAAGAAATGGGCAAATTATAGAAACATATACACTACCAAACGGAAACAAGAAGAAATATAAAAATTTGAACAGACCCATAAACAGTAAGGAAATAGTATTAGTAAACAAAAATCTGTCAAAAACAAGACTCCAGGGCCAGATGGCTTTCCAGGGGATTCTACCAAACATTTAAGGAAGAGTTAATACCTATTGTCTTGAAGCTGTTCCAAAATATAGAAATGTAAGGAAAACTTCCAGACTCTTTCTGAAGCCAGAATTACCTTGATTCCAAAAGCAGACAGAGACCACACTAAAAAGGAGAACTATAGACCAATTTCCCTGACGAACATGGATGCAAAAATCCTCAACAAGATATTAGCCTACCAGATACTACAATACATTAAAAAAATTATTCACCACGACCAAGTGGGATTTATACCTGGGATGCAGGGCTGATTCAATATCTGCAAAGGAATTAACGTGATTCATCACATCAATAAAAGAAAGGACAAGAACCACATGATCCTCTCCATAGATGCAGAGAAAGCATTCGACAAAATACATCATCCTTTCTTGATAAAAACCCTCAAGAAAGTAGGGATAGAAGGAGCATACCTCGAGATCATAAAAGCCATATATGAATGACCCAACACTAATATCATCCTCAATGGGGAAAAAGTGAGAGCTTCAATGTGCTTAGTGTTACTACAATAGTGAAGAACTAAGGTTTCTCTGCACAGCATTCTGGGGCCTAAATTCCTTTTTCTGGTGCTAAGGACATTTCTCCCCTCCTGGTACAAAAAGGGTGTATTTCACATGGAGATTTATATTCTGTTTAGGGAACAAAGGATAGTCAGTGCGTCTCTGCACTGGCTGTTTCTCAAGCATGTTTCATTCCGGTGGCATATTTGGGGTGGCATATTCTGCTCCCCTCCACCATGTAATGCTGGAGTAGAGACACTGGAATAAATGTCCTGTGAGTCTTGACAGGAACCTCCCTGCAGGGCCGGGCCTAGACTGCAGGGAGTTTTCAGTACTACCCAGCACCAGGCTGCTACCCCAGGTGAGTAGGTGCACAAGGGGTGAGGAAGGCTTTTCTGTAGAAGCCAGTGTTTCCTTTTCCAGAAAGCAGTCTAAAATATGAGCAGGATGATGGATGCTAAAGGGTGTTTAAATATCCTGTTCCATCAGAGCATTTAATGAACTCAGGCAGTGAGAAGACACTTGAAGACGCTGCTAGTCCAGGGCTTTTAGGTATCTTCATCTAAGAGACGGAAGCCAGGATGCATATATTACCCCATTTTGTGCAACAGTTTGGAGTCATGCTTATCCAGGAATAAGACGTACAGATATCAGAGCCAACAACAGGTTCAGGTGGTCTCTGCCTCATTCAATACTGGTCCACAATGGGGAGAATTTTCTGTAAGGTCTTATCACTCAGTGGCAGGAGCTCAGTCTGCACACAGTTCAGGAACCTGGCCAAGGACCCATGTCCTCAAATAAGGATTAGACTGCTGCTCTCTGAGTCCCAATGTACACGGTCTCTGGGACCGTCTCCAGATGGTTCTGGTCCTGTGTATGAAATACTCTGTCTCATGGCTATGCAAATAGTCCTCAGAGCACTAGGTTAAGTATGGGTGTGTTTGTGCCCTGAGAGCATCACCGTACAATGCCATCCTCTACCGGAGACCCTGAGACACATCCCCTCACAATGGACTGGAGCTGGAGAATCCTCTACCTGGTGGCAGTGGCGACAGCTAAGGGTCAGCCAAGTCCCTGGACACAGGAGAGGACCAGGACCAGTCAACATTGATTTCATCCACTCTCGTCCCCTCTCTACAGGTGTGCACTCCAAGGTTTTGCTGGTGCAGTCTGGGGCTGAAGTGAGGAAGCCTGGGGCATCAGTGAAGATCTTCTGCAAAGTATCTGGATATAGCTTCACTGATTACTATATGCACTGGGTGCGACACGTTCCTGCACAAGGGCTTGAGTGGATGGGAAGCATTGACCCTGAAGATGGATCTACAAGCTATGCACAGAAGTTCCAGAGCGGACTCACTCTGACAGCAGACACATCCACAAACACAGCCTACATGGAGCTAAGCAGTCAGAGGTCTGAAGACACGGCCATGTATTACTGTGCAAGGACACAGTGAGGGGTTGTCAGTGTGAGCCCAGACACAAACCACCCTGTAGAAGATCAGGACCGCCAGGGGGTGCACACTATGCACCATTCTGTTTGTGTTCCCAGGAGCAGGTGCAGGTAGGGTTTGTTAGAAGGTTTTGTGCCATGGCCTGGGGCTTCCTCTCCATACAGCAGTTTCCCCCAGGAAGCCTCTCTGGACACATGATTCTGTGCTTACCTACTCGGGTCTGGTTTACAAAGTTTGTTTTACCAGGAACACTATACTTACATGAACAAGAGACTTCAAGCTGTATTACGAAGCTGTAATCATCAAGAAAGTATGGTACTGGCACAAAAATAGACGCATACATGAATGGGACAGAATAGAGAACCAGATTTCCTGAACACTCTGTTCAGCAAATGGTGCTGGGAAAACTGGATAGTAACATGCAGAAGAATTAATCTGGCACACTTTCCTACAGCAAACACAAAAATATATTCAAAATGGATGAAAAACCTAAATGTAAGACCAAAAAGCATCAACATCTATAAGAGAAAACAGGCAGAAACCTCTTTGACCTCGACCTCAGCAACTTCTTAATAGACACGCCTCTAGAGGCAAGGAAAACAAAAGCAAAAAATGAACTATTGGGACCTCATCAAGATAAAAAGCTTCTGCACAGTGGAGGAAACAGTCAACAACACTAAGTGGCAACTGATAGAGGAGTGAAGATATTTGAAAATGACATACATGGTAAGAGTTAGTATCCAAAATCTATAAGAACTTAACAAACACAGAAGAACAAATAAGTATCCAGTGAATGGTCAAAAGACGTGACCAGACACTTTTCCAAAGAAAACATCTGGATGGCTAAGAGACACATGAAAAGATGCTCAACATCACTCATCATTGGGGAAAATCAATTCAAAATCATGATAAGATACCACCTCACACCTGTCAGAATGGCTAAAATGAACAATTCAGGAAACAACAGATATGGGCAAGGATGTGGAGACAGAGGAACCTTCCTATACTCTTGGTGGAAATGCAAAGTGGTGTGAACACACTGGAGAAGAGTTTAAAAAGTTAAAATAGGGGCGCCTGGGTGGCTCAGTCGGTTGAGTGTCCGACTTCGGCTCAGGTCACGATCTCGCGGTCCGTGAGTTCGAGCCCCCCGTCGGGCTCTGGGCTGCTGGCTCAGAGCCTGGAGCCTACTTCTGATTCTGTGTCTCCCTCTCTCTCTGCCCCTCCCCCGTTCATGCTCTGTCTCTCTCTGTCTCAAAAATAAATAAACGTTAAAAAAGAAAAAAATTTAAAAAAAAAGTTTAAAAAAAAAATAAATAAAAAGTTAAAATAGAATTACCTTATGTCCCACCAATTTCTCTACAAGGTATTTACACAAAGGACACAAAAATTCTGATTCAAATAGCTAAACGGGTGATGGAGATTGTGTAGGTCACTTGTGATGCGCACTGGGTGTTAATGTATGTGATGAATCACTAAATTTTATTCCCAAAACTAAAACTACACTACATGTTAACTAACAAAGATGTAAATAAATAAAATCTTCAGACATTAAAAAACAGGGGAAAAAAAGAAGGGGACAAATTTTGTTAAAAAAGGTCATAACCAATGGGATCTAGGGCAGTGAGTCTAACAACTTGCATTTACCCATTTTATCCCTAAATGGTAGTGGACATTAATTAACAAACATACTCAGGATTCCCAATGTTGGTGCCACGTGAGTGGGAATTCAAACCCCAGCTGCCCTTCCCTGCTTCTCTGTGACCACATCTCATGGGCAGTCTGTCTAGACAGCTGGCATCTATGTATTGCCTGTGTGTAGACGTCCTTGCTCCTGGACCAGGCTCATTCACCCAGGTCTGCTGGGTACTCAGAAAGCACAGACTAGTGTCACCCGGCATTCCTTGTACTTCCCATTCCTCACTAGGGAACAAGCTCAGCCTTGAGGATGCATGGTTACCATGTGCTGTTCCACTGGTCTACACCACCTGACACCACCCATGTATTCCAGTACTTGCTTCTGAAGGGAATTTCCAAACAGATGACAATTTCACTAGTGATTTACACCAAAAAATAATTGGACCCAAGTGAGGGCACAATATTGGATTTTAGCTGCATGTTAAGGGGAACTTTGCTTTCATTCTTAGAAGACAGAGAAGAGGTTTATACCAGAGACAAGGTCAGAAGGACGGATCCTCCCAGAACCAGCAGTGGACCATCGCCTTACTGAGAGAGGGTACATTTCACATACAATAGAAGCTGTGAATGTATAACATTTGGAGGGAGTGACCTCAGAGGGTGGGGGGGCCACAGGGTGGCCAGAACATCTCTTTACCCTCAGGTGAGGGACCTCCCGAGTCATGTCACTTGTCCACAATACAGTCAGCTTAGGGTGGCTATGGTTCTGGTCTTACATCACAGAGCCCAGTTCGTAGGGCTGCCCCCGACCTCCACTGGCTAGTGTCCAACATCGTCCAATCAAGGCTGCAGAAAACAGGATGCATGTCAGCCCCAGAAGTCCTCTCTCAATGGCAATGACACCTTTATGTGTCTTTCCTTGTTGTTATCTGTCTTTCTTCATGTTTCTTTCCTTACTGTTTCTCTTCACCTCAGAGCATTTTGGGGACATCCATGCATATCCACCTGGGTTCAGTTAGACACTCAGATCCAGAGGGAGACTTGAACTTCATGCAAGAAAGTGTCTGTGCCTGGTGATGAGGGGTTTCATCCCACAATTCTCAAGGTATTCCCTCCCACAGATGTGCTGTCTTCAGGACCTACTCATCTTCAGTTCCGAGACGGACATTTGGTGACTGCCTATCTGTGTCCTGAACTCCATCCCCAGACTCATACACATGGCAGTAATATCAATGTGTCAAAATTAATCTCATGTGACAAGTCCCTTTGGCCACATAAGTTATTCTACACAGGTTCAAGAATGACATAGACGACCACAGTCCACACTGATGTCAGGGAACGTTCACCTCCATCCCACATGACACTCACATTACCACACCCCCAAATCCTGCAACATGTCAAATCATTACATATTAAGTCAATTCCAAAACGTACCCAAATTTCACTACCTCTAAAACCCCAAATCTAACCATGTAGCTTGGGTAGGGTGAAACCGTGGTGCCTTCCATCCTGGGGTGAAACCCTCTCCATCAGCCGACCTGCATTTCTAGAAAACCATTTTTGTTTTCTGAATGCTTCTGCATGGTAACCATAACATAACAGGTACTGACATTCCTATCCCAGAAGAAATACAGTGTAATTTAGAAGTGCATCACCAACAAGAAACAATTTGATTATCAACCTGGGGAAAACTGTTAGGTTCAAAGACAGAATGCTCTGAATCTCAGACTCCAACTTGTCTCTGGGATTGACACTTCCTTTTTTCTTGAAGGTGGTACATGTCTGAAGCTGAGCACATTTATCCCAGTTTCATGAAAGTAGAATTTCTGAGCCCAAAAATCTTTCTTTTCGTTCTCTCGATTATCAAATGAAAAGTTTTTCTGACTCTTGCCAGCTGATAAGGATAACTATTCAAGATTGTTGCTCACCAATGATTAAAGGAAATATAACTGTATATTTATAGGCAAAAAGCAGAGTGAAGGGTTCAAAGATGGAAAATATGTAGGAGGAGACATCCTGTGAACAGTAGGGTCTGCAGTGCTCATGATGGAAGGGTCTCACCCTTGCCTGTTGCATAAATGGGGAGGGGAATAAAGGAGTCACTGTAACTCTGCATCTCCATCAGCTCTGTGAGTCTCTGTCGAGGCTTCTCACTCACTCCAATTTGTGACAGAATAGACCTGGCTTCCACCCATCACTCTCCTGGGACTTCTAGAAAGTCAGGAACCTGCAAACCTCACTGGGATGTCCAGCCTTGTCCTCCATGTGGTTCAGGAGGCAGATGGGTCCTCCGATGGGGAGCACAGGTCCAGATACTGGGACTACTCTCACCTCATACGTGATCTTGGACACGCACACAATCCATCTCTGCTGCAGTGTATCTGTTAACCTGTACAATTGTGGTATACTGATTCTTACCTCAAGTGTTTGGGTTCATTTGTGAAAATAAGGATTATCATGGGTACTTATAATCACTGCAGCAAAATCACAAATTAATAAATCACAATGTCCTGAAAGATATTGTGACACCAAACACTGCCCCATCCCTTACACCTGCCAAAGGTCACTGGCTTCTTGAGGATTCTGTTGCAAAATTTACTATATTGTCAAAGGACATCTGTATGCTGATTAAACCCTCCCATCCCTGAAACTGTAGCTGGGTGAAGAGCCCCAGCCCCTAAGTGTTCACATTCAGTGATCAGAACAGAACACAGACATCTCACCATGGAGTTTGGGTTCACTTTGGTTTTCCGTGGTTCTATTTTAAACAGTAATTCATGACGAACAAGAAACACTATGTTAGTGGATATGAGTGAGAGAAACAGTGGATGTGTGACATTTTCCTGAGTTGTGTCTGTAGATGTCTTGTGTGACGTAGAGCTGTTGGAGTCAGGGGGAGACCTGATGATGCCTGGCAGGGGAGGGGGTCCCTCAGACTCTCCTGTGCAGTCTCTAGATTCACCTTCAGTAACTAATTGATGAGGTGGGTCTGCCAGACTCCAGGGAAGGGGCTGAATGGGAGTCTACATATCTGTATGGTATAAGATAAGGACCAAATGTCATTATTTTACTCACTGGAATTCAAAACCATTTGTGAAAGAGGCCATTTTTCCCCTAATTTTAATTCTATGAAATCTCACGGAGGATATGCTGACTGCATCCAGACACATTTCATCCTGGTCTCTGTAACCTGCTCCACTGGTCTGTGTGTCTGATTCTGTGCCAGCAGCACAGTGTGATAGACAATGTACCTCTGCAATATACTTAGAAAGGAGGATGTGTGCTGTCTCCAGGTTTGTTCTTCTTTCTCAGGATTGTTTTCTCACTTCCGTGTGCTTTGTGGTACCATATAAATAAGAATTTCCCAGATACATTCATTGGCATTTTTATTAACTCAACTAACATTAGAAATTATTTGAACAGATAAAAGGAATAAGGAGTGTAATAATACAAAAAATTAACAAATCGAAATTGATATCTGGAAAGCTAAATGCAATTGAAAAAGCATCTCTACTAGGAAATAAGTAAAACTCAAACAGTTACAATCAGAATTAAGGAGGGGACATAACTGATACCAAAGAAGTGAAGAACAATAACAGAAAATCCCTAGATAATTATAGACCCATTATTAGATAACTAAGGGGCAACTAGGCAGTTTCTAGAGTTATACAATCCACAAGACTGTACATGAAGAAATAGAAAATTAACAAAATTAAAGCAAGTAAGATTGAATCTATAATCTAATCATATCCCGCCCCTAAAGGAAAAAATTCAGCTTGGTAACAGAGGACTTTATCTATGAACTGCATCAAAATATAAAGGATATTTAATGCCAATACCTCTCAGACTCTTACCAAAAACTGAAAAGAAAGGAATATGCCCCAACTCATCTACAAGACCAACCTTACTATGATGTGGAATCAAAAGACACCTTAAGAGAAACTAAAGGCCAATATCTCAGATGGACATACATGCAAAACTCCTAGCATAGTGAATGCAACAGCACAATGAAAGGGTCATATGTGACAATGCAGTCACATCTATTGATCACCTATATCATCATCTATTGATATATATAAAACTAGACAAAATTCAACAAATTGTCATTATTAAAAAATCTCAGCAACTGAGGGAAAGAAAGAAATTACCTCCACAAAATTGTGGCTGTAGATGAAAACCCCACAGCTGACAGCATATTTAACAGTGAAAACCTGACGCTTTTCCTGTCATATTAGGAGCCGGGCAAGGATTCTCATTCCCTACATAGGTATTCCGCATGGTAACATGAAGACCAGTAAAATATGGCACCCAATGTATGTCATCTTGTCACATGGCTTATTTGGAGGAAAGTCACTTGAGTAACAGCTAGTCTAAGGAAACTGTGACCCTCCTTTGTCCCCTTGAGAGCAGGAAATAAATCTCTCCTGGGAAACTTCATTTCCCTCTACCAGAATGGAAGAACCATCCTTACACCAGAAATGGGAACTTTAGCACCAAGAAGGCTGTGCAAACAAGCCTTGTTAATTCCTCACTAATTAACTTGCCCAAACCCAAATCTCTGTCTTGTTAACTCTTCGCAAATCCATTTTTTTTTTCTAAAAGGCACAAGGGCCACCTACTTTCTTCATTCTCTGGGTGTCATATTATTAGGAAGCTTGTGCACATGCAAAATGAAATTTATTGTCTTCTGTAGATCTGTCTTATGTCAGTTGAATCCTTAGACCAGACAAAGAACACAGAAGCAAAGAAGGAAAAACCTTTCTGGTCCTACAAGTTGCAGATGTACCCATAAAAATTAGGTAAGAAAATGAAATAAAGACATGCAAATCAGGAAGAAGAAAATTATTTGTTTGAGAATCACTTGAACTTATAGTGAAATCTTAGAAACTCCATAAAAAGTATTAGAACTAATAAACTCAGGAAAAGTTCAGGGTACAAATCAACATACAAAAATATGTTGTATTTCCACACACCTAAAACATAGTATATGAAAAAAATAACAAAATCACACAATTGAAAATGACACAAAATGGAGCATCTGTGTGGCTCAATCCGTTAAGGGCCTACTGTTGATTTTAGCTCAGGTCATGATCTCATGATTCCTGAGTTTAATTCTAAGGCAGGGTCTGCAATGATTGTGCAGAGCCTGCTTGGGATTCTCTGTCCCCTTCTCTCTTTCTGATCTCTCTCTCCTTCCCTCTATCTGTCACACAAAAGTAAACACACATTAAAATATATGGCACAAAATAAAGTATTTAGGATTAAATTTCACTAAAAAGTTAAATAGTATACCAAACATGACGTGCTGGGAGAAAGACATGTAAAATGGCAAACACAGAGGAAAAGATCACTGTGTTCACAGATTAGAATTATTTATACTGTCACAGTCCCTTCTACAAGAAGTGATCCAGAAGTGCCTCTCAAACACTGGTTTTAAATTTGAAACAAATCTAATTCTGGACCCTGATATATAGTCAGAGGATATGCAAATAGGGCCCTCCCTGTGCTGATTAAACCAGTCCAGCTCCAACCCTGCAGCTGGGAGAGGAGCCCCAGCCCCGGGAGTCCCAGGTGTTCCCATTCTGTGATCAGCACAGAACACACACACCTCACCATGGAGTTTGTGCTGGGCTGGGTGTTCCTGGTTGCTCTTTTAAAAGGTAATTCATGGTGAATGAGGGACACTGAGTCTGTGAGTGGATATGAGTGAGACAGTGGATGTGTGACAGTTTCCTGACCAAGATGTCTTTTGTCTGCAGGTGTCCTGTGTGACGAGCAGCTGAAGGAGTCTGGAGGAGACCTGGTGAAGCCTGGGGGGTCCCTGAGACTCACCTGTGTGGCCTCTGGATTCACCTTCAGTATCTATAGCATGCACTGGGTCCGCCAGGCTCCAGGGAAGGGGCTGCAGTGGGTCGCACGTATTTATGCTGATGGAAGTAGTACCAACTACGCAGACTCCGTGAAGGGCCGATTCACCATCTCCAGAGACAACGCCAAGAACACGCTGTATCTGCAGATGAACAACCTCAAGCCCGAGGACATGGCCACATATTACTGTGCAAGAGACACGGTGAGGGGACCTCACTGGGAGCCCACACACAAACCTCCCTGCAAGAGGGGATCAGCACCACCAGGGGGCGCACACTATGCACAATTTTGCTTTGTGTTCCCAGGAGCAGGTGCAGATGGAGGATACAGGCAGGTTTCCTGTCAGGGTCTGGGGTTTCCTCTCAACACAGCAGTTCCTGGACACAGGATTCTGTGCTTACCTATTAACTTTCTGAATTAGCAACTGTGTTGTCATAGAAAAACTGCACTAACATGCACAAAGACACAGTTGTTTGCATTGCTTACTCCTGTCCCTCAACATGAGTGAATTACAGATTTCCTGAGGCACAACAGCTGAACCTTAAAGCAGTCCCAGATGCACTCCCTGTGCAGCCAGGACCACAGGATCCCACAGCTCCCCATTATCTTCACCCATCGCTTGTCCCAATCAAACAACGTGACTCTTCCCTCCTGGCATTTGCTACTCAGGACATTCAATGAGCTGCAGCTTTATTCAATTCCTCTAAACAAGAGATGAATCATCTCCATTTATTAGTCAGGATTCCCTTGAGCAACAGAATCCAAAGCACATTGGTTTCCATGACAAAATATGTTGAGAAGTCCCATGATCTACTGTCACAAGTTGGGGACCCAGGAAAACCAATGGTGTAATTCTCGCCTGATTATGAAATACTCTAGTCTCAGAACCTGCAGAGCTGATGATGTAGCTCTCAGAACAAGGGCAAGAGGAGACCAATGTCCAGTTCAAACAAGCACATGGGAAGTAAAATGAGGGAATTCTTCCTCCCTCTGCTTCGGGTTCTACTCAGAACTATAATGGAATGGGTGATGCCTAGGCAGAAAGAAAACATGGATGGAAATGCCAATCTCTTCTGGAAATATATATCAGACATACTCAGAAGGAGTGGTTAATCTGGGCACCCATGACACAGTCAAGATTAAAATAAGGTAATCATGAATTCAACCTCCTGTAAATGTGGAGTTCAAAGACTAAATATTTAGAAGTCCATGCTGTCACCGGGGCGGAGCCTGGTGGGCATGGCAGTGCTCCTGTGAAGAAGGAGAGCAGAGACCAATGGGGGGGCACTGCAATCTGAGGGTCCCCTGGCTGGCATAGGGAGAGACAGTCCCTTCTTGGAGTGCATTTGGGAGAGGGGGCATTGCCTCTCATGGGACACGAGAGCTGGCAGGCACCATTGCACTGCCCTGGTCATTAGCATTGGAGCCTCTGCTAAGAGCACCTAACTGGACGCTGCCTTCTTGATGTTCTTTACCATGAACTCCAAGCCCCTAATGTTCATGCAACTGCCCTTCTGGGATAACCAGCTCCAGCCACAGCACAGAAAAACCCTCTCCCAGAGGATCGGTGGGGTCCCTATTATACTGAGTTCATACAGTTTGGACTTTTGAAACCCAGCTAGAGCTCCTGATATAAAATATAAGAGCTCTGTGCCACCAGGTGGGCCAATGGCTTGGACACAGACAGGGTGAAGGCAGGGTTCTGACTGGGACCAACGAGTACAGATTTTTCTCTCTGTGGGAGGGCTTCCTGAACAGGGGCGGCTGGGAACTCCAACTGCAGGGACTAGAGGGGTTGCTGATGCCAATATTTCCTCCCGCCAATCAGCATGGACAGAGTTCAGTGAGCAGCACAGCACCCCCCAGTAGAAGCTGAGCCACTGACACCAAGATCCACCCCCCTTGTCTTACTCAGATGCTTCCTTACTACGAAAAGACTGCCTGGAACCCAGACCAGCACCACGCCCCTCCCTCCAAAGACCACCATATACCCCCACAGGCACCAAGTATACTGACCATATAGTGAGGCAAAGCTTCACTTCTAGGGGAGATAGGAATTAGCCTCTTTTAACAGAACAAACTCACTTAGTTAAAACACAACACTGGACAAAGTTGAAAAACTCCCTACTGGAGGCAAGGAGAAACCTGCAGAGGACTGACTGGAGGGACACAGCAGCCAATACATGACAGCACAGTGCACACAGCACATGCAAGAAATGCTTTCAGAATATCAGGTCCTCAACAGTATGTAAACACTTCTCATGAAGACACTACTCTAGAAGCAGAAAACACAACAGGATTTTCCGAAAAACTTAAGAAAGCAGAGACAGACATACAGACTGATGGAGGAATGCATTCCAAAAGAATAAACGATAAAAGGTCATTGTAAGGGATATAATTAAAACACATATAACAAATATGCCTCAAACAGAATTTTTAAAAACTATAATAAGTAAAAAGAATTTTTAAAAACTATCATAAGGACACTAGCTGTGCTTCAAGAAAGCAAACAAGACAGTAGGATACCCTGTCTACATATAGAAAAGACCTAAAAACTTGTCAGTCTGAAACGTTACAAATGCTATAAACGGGATGTGAAACTGATTGTATATAATGACCTCAGGTGGAAAGAAGCAGATGAGTGAGTAAGTGACATAGAAGATAAAATTATGGGGGAAATGAAGCAGGAAAGAAGAGGAAAACTAAATATTGCATCTCAAACATATACTTCGGGAACTCAGCAACTCCAAAAAGTGAAATAAAATTCTTTTCAAAGGAGTCCCTGAGAAATTGTGGTTTATATACACAAAGGAGTACTACGTGGCAATGAGAAAGAATGAAATATGGCCTTTTGTAGCAACATGGATGGAACTGGAGAGTGTTATGCTAAGTGAAATAAGCCATACAGAAAAAGACAGATACCATATGTTTCACTCTTATGTGGATCCTGAAAAACTTAACAGAAACCCATGGGGGAGGGGAAGGAAAAAAAAGAGGTGAGAGTGGGAGAGAGCCAAAGTGTAAGAGACTCTTAAAAACAGAACACACTGAGGGTTGATGGGGGGTGGGAGGGAGGGGAGGGTGGGTGATGGGTATTGAGGAGGGCACCTTTTGGGATGAGCACTGGGTGTTGTATAGAAACCAATCTGACAATAAACTTCATATAGTGAAAAAAAAGGAGTCCCTGAGCAAAACGAGAGGGAGAAAAAAAAGGAAAAGTTTTATCTGAGTGCATTATAGTGGAAAATGTCCACAAACTGGGGAAAGAAACAGTCGTCCACATCTATGAGTCACAGAGAACTCCCATTAAAATAAAAAAAAGCAGGCAACAGAGAGACATATAACAGTAAAATTAGCAAAATACATATAGAAAGAAAAACACTAAAAGCAGTAAGTCAAAAGAAGTTGCTAACTAAAAAGGGAAGACATAAAAGATTATGGCAGATGTCTCCACAGAAACCTGCAGGCAAGAAAGGAGTGGCATGATATCCTCAACATGCCCAATTCAAAAATATGCAGCCAAGAATCCTTACCCATCAAGGCTGTCATTCAGATACAAGGAGAGAGAGAATTTCCCAAACAAAAACCAAAGGAGTTCGTGGCATTTAACCAACCCTTTGAGAAATATTAAATGGGACTCTTTGAGTGGGTAAGGAAGACTAAAAGAAACAAAGACTAGAAATAAGCAGAGAAAATCTCCATAAATAGTGACTTGAGAGGTAACACAATGGCACTAAATTTATATCTATCAATAACCACTGTGAATGTAAAAGGACAACATGCTCCAATCAAAAGGCATAGGAAAACAGAATGGATAAAAAAATACAAGACCTTCTATACACTGCATACAATAGACTCATCTTCAACCCAAACACCTGTAGATTGAAAGTGAGGGGAGGGATAGCAATTTATCATGCTAACGGACGTCGAAAGCAAGTTGTAGTACCATACACGTATGACACTAACTAGATTTTAACCAAAATCTGTTACAAGAGTTGAGGAAGGCAGTATATCATCATAAACTGGTCTATCCAATGAGAAGATACAAAGCTTTAAATCTTTATATGCTAAAATTGTAACCACTGATATATATAAATCAGTTAATAAGAAACATAAAGAAACTAATTGATAATAATACAATAATAATAATAGAGAACTTTAACGCTCCACTTACAACAATGGACACATCATCTAAGCTGAAAATCAATAAGGAAACAATGGCTAAGGAAGACACACTGGACCAAATGGACTTAACAGATATATTCAGAACATTCCATTCTAAACAGCAGAATACACATTCCTTTTGAGTGCACACAGAACATTCCCCAGAACAGATCACATACTATGTCACAAATCAGCCCTCTACAAGTACAAAAAGATTGACATAATACCAAGCATATGTTCAGACCAGGACACTATGAAACTTGAAGTCAACCACAAGAAACCTTTGGCAACACCACTAATACATGAAGTTAAAGACTGTAGTAAAGATTGTATGAGATTTTCAGGAAATTAAGGAAACAGTAAAAAATACATGGAAGCAAATGAAAACGGAAACATGCCAGTGCCAAACCATCTGGATGCAGCAAAACTGGTTGGAAGAGGGAAATATATAGCAATACAGGCCAAACTCAAGAAAGAAGAAAAATCTCAAACACACAACCATGTTACACCTAAACAAGCTAGGAAATGAACAGAAAATGAACGCTGAAGCCAGCAGGAGAAGGTAAATAAAGAACACTAGACCAGAAATAAATGATAAACAAACAAAAACAGTAGAACAGATCAATGAAACTATAAGCTGGGTTTTGGAAGCATAACTAAAAATGATAAACCGAGGCCATACTTAGCAAAAACAAAAGAGAAAGGACTAAGTAAATTTTTTTAATATGAAATTTATTTTCAAATTTGTTTCCATACAACACCCAGTGCTCATCCCAACAGGTGCCCTCCTCAGTGGCCATCACCCACCCTCCCCTCGTCCCACCCCCCATATACCCTCAGTTTGTTCTCAGTCTTGAGGAGTCTCTTCTGTTTTGGCTCCCTCCCTCTCCAACCATTATTTGCCTTCCCCACCCCCATGGTCGTCTGTTAAGTTTCTCAGGATCCACATAGAAGTGAAAACATATGTCCTTATCTGTATGACTTATTTCACGTAGCATAACACTCTCCAGTTCCATCCATGTTGCCACAAAAGGCCATATTTCACTCTTTCTCATTGCCACGTAGTATTCCATTGTGTATATAAACCACAATTTCTTTATCCATTTGTCAGTTGATGGACATTTAGGCTCTTTCCATAATTTAGCTATTGTTGAGAGTGCTGCTATAAACGTTGGGGGACAAGTGCCCCTATGCATCAGCACTCCTGTACCCCTTCGGTACATTCCTAGCAGTGCTACTGCTGGGTCATAGGGTAGGTCTATTTTTAATTTTTTGAGGAACCTCCACACTGTTTTCCAGAGCGGCTGCTCCAGTTTGCATTCCCACCAACAGTGCAAAAGTGTTCCCGTTTCTCCACATCCTCTCCAGCATCTATAGTCTCCTGTTTTGTTCATTTTGACCACTTTGACTGCCATGAGGTGCTATCTGAGTGTGGTTTTGATTTGTATTTCCCTGATGAGGAGCGACTTTGAGCATCTTTTCATGTGCCTGATGCCCATCTGGATGTCTTCTTTAGAGAAGTGTCTATTCATGTTTTCTGCCCATTTCTTCACTGGATTATTTGTTTTTCAGGTGGGGAGTTTGGTGAGCTCTTTATACATTTTGGATACTAGCCCTTTGTCCAATATGTCTCTTGCAAATATCTGTTCCCATTCCATTGGTTTCCTTTTAGTTTTGTTGATTGTTTACTTTGTGGTGCAGAAGCTTTTTATCTTCATGAGGTCCCAATAGTTCCTTTTTGCTTTTAATTCCCTTGCCTTTGGGGTTGGGTCAAGTAAGAAATTGCTGCAGCTGAGGTCAGAGTTTTTCCCTGCTTTCTCCTCTAGGAGAAAGTCTGAGTCTCCTGTCTCAGACTCAGGTTCTTTATCCATTGTTAGTTTGTTTTTGTGAATGGTGTAAGAAAGTGGTCTAGTTTCATCCTTATGCATGTTGCTGCTCAGTTCTCCCAGCATCATTTGTTAAGGAGACTCTTTTTTTTCCATTGGATATTGTATCCTGCTTTGTCAAAGTTTAGTTCGCAGGTCTAGATTAGTTTTGTGGGTCTATCTTTGGGGTTTCTATTCTATTCCATTGGTCTATGTGTCTCTTTTTGTGCCAATACCATGCTGTCTTGATGATTATAGCTTTGTGGTAGAGGGTAAAGTCTGGGATTGTGATACCCGCTTTGGTATTCTTCTTCAAAATTACTTTGGCTATTTGGGGCCTTTCGTGGTTCCATACAAATTTTAGGATTGCTGGTTCTACCTTCGAGAAGAATGCTGGTGCGGTTTTGATTGGGATTGCATTGAATGTGTAGATAGCTTTGGGTAGTATTGACATTTTAACAATATTCATTCTTCCAATCCATGAGCACGGAATGTTTTCCCATTTCTTTATATCTTCTTCAATTTCCTTCATAAACTTTCTATAGTTTTCAGCATACAGATCTTTTACATCTTTGGTTAGGTTTATTCCAAGGTATTTTATGATTCTTGGTGCAATTGTGAATGGGGTCAGTTTCTTTATTTGTCTTTCTGTTGCTTCATTATTAGTGTATAAGAATGCAACTGATTTCTGTACACTGATTTTGTATCCTGAGATTTTACTGAACTCATGTATCAGTTCTAGCAGACTTTTGGTGGAGACATCAGGTTTTCCATATATAATATCATGTCATCTGCAAAATGTGAAACCTTAACTCCATCTTTGCCAATTTTGATGCCTTGATTTTCTTTTCTTGTCTGGTTGCTGATGCTAGAACTTCCAACACTATGTTACACAACAGCGGTGAGAGTGGACATCCCTGTCGTGTTGCTGATCTCAGGAGAAAGCTCTCAGTTTTTCCCCATTGAGGATGATATCAGCTGTGGGATTTTCATAAATGCCTTTCATGATGCTTAAGTAGGTTCCTTCTATCCCGAGTGTCTTGAGGGTTTTTTTTAAGAAACGATGTTGAATTTTGTCAAATGCTCTTTCTACATCGATTGACAGGATCATATGGTTCTTATCTTTTCTTTTATTAATGTGATGTATCACATTGATTGATTTGCGAATGTTGAACCAGCACTGCAGCCCAGTGATGAATCCCACTTGATCATGGTAAATAATTATTTTTATATGCTGTTGAATTCGATTTGCTAGTATCTTATTGAGAACTTTTGCATCCATATTCATCAGGGATATTGGCCTGTACTCTTTTTTTCCTGGGTCTCTGTCTGGTTTAGGAATCAAAGTAATGCTGATTTCATAGAATGAGTCTGGAAGTTTTCCTTCCCTTTCTATTTTTTGGAATAGATTGAGAAGGATAGGTATTATCTCTGCTTTAATGTCTGGTAGAATTCCCCTGGGAAGCCATCTGGTCCTGAACTCTTATTTGTTGGGAGATTTTTGATAACTGATTCAGTTTCTTCGCTGGTTTTGGGTCTGTTCAAGCTTTCTATTTTTTCCTGTTTGAGTTTTGGAAGTGTGTGGCTGCTTAGGAATTTGTCCATTTCTTCCAGGTTGTCCAGTTTGTTGGCATATCATTTTTCATAGTATTCCCTGATAATTGCTTGTGTTTCTGAGGGAGTGGTTGTAATAATTCCATTTTCATTCATGATTTTATCTATTTGGGTCATCTCCCTTTCTTTTAGAGAAGACTGGCTCCAGGTGTATCAATTTTGTTTATTTTCTCAAAAAAAAAAAAAAAACAACTCTTGGTTTCATTGATTAGCTCTACAGTTTTTTTAGATTCTGTATTGTTTATTTCTGCTCTGATCTTTATTATTTCTCTCCTTCTGCTGGGTTTGGGGTGTCTTTGCTGTTCTGCTTCTTTTCCTTTAGATGTGCTGTTAGATTTTGTATTTGGGATTTTTCTTGTTTCTTGAGATAGGCCTGGATTGCAATGTATTTTCCTCTCAGTACTGCCCTTGCTGCATCTCAAAGCATTTGGTTTGTTGAATTTTCATTTTCATTTGTTTCCATATATTTTTAAATTTCTTCTCTAATTGCCTGGTTGATCCATTCATTCATTAGTAGGGTGTTCTTTAACCTCCATGCTTTTGGAGGCTTTCCAGACTTTTTCTTGTGGTTGATTTCAAGTTTCATCACATTGTGGTCTGAAAGTATGCATGGTATGATCTCAATTCTTCTATACTCATGAAGGGCTCTTTTATGACCCAGTATATGATCTATCTTGGAGAAGGTTCCATGTGCACTCAAGAAGAAGGTATATTCCGTTGCTTTGGGGTGCAGAGTTCTACATATATCTGTCATGTCCATCTGATCCAGTGTATCGTTCAGGGCCCTTGTTTCTTCATTGATCCTGTGTCTAGATGATCTATGCTCTGTTGTAAGTGGAGTATTAAAGCCCCTGCAATTACCACATTCTTATCAATAAGGTTGCTTATGTTTGTGATTGTTTTATATATTTGGGGGCTCCCGTATTTGGTTCATAGACATTTATAATTGTTAGCTCTTCCTGATGGATAGACCCTGTGATTATTATATAATGCCCTTCTTCATCTCTTGTTACAGCCTTTAAAGTCTAGTTTGTCTGTTATAAGTATGGCTACTCCAGCTTTCTTTTGACTTCCAATAGCATGATAGTTGGTTCTCTATCCCCTCACTTTCAATCTGAAGGTATCCTCAGGTATAAAATGAGTCTGCTGTAGACAGCAAATAGATGGGTCTTGTTTTTTTATCCATTCTGATACCCTATGTCTTTTGGTTGGAGCATTTAGTCCATTTACATTCAGTGTTATTATAGAAAGATATAGGTTTAGAGTCATTGTGATATCTGTAGGTTTCATACTTGTAGTGATGTCTCTGGTACTTTGTCTCACATGATCCCCCCTAGGATCTCTTTAGAGCTGGTTTAGTGGTGATGAATTCCTTCAGTTTTTCTTTGTTTGGGAAGACCTCTTTCTCTTCTTCTATCCTACATGACAGACTTGCTGGATAAAGGATTCTCAGCTGCATTATTTTTCTGTTCATCACACTGAAGATTTCTTGCCATTCCTTTCTGGCCTGCCACGTTTCAGTAGAGAGATCCGTCACTAGTCTTTTGGTCTCCCTTTATATGTTAGAGCATGTTTATCTCTAGCTGCTTTCAGAATTCTCTCTTTATCCTTGTATTTTGCCAGTTTCACTATGATATGTCGTGAAGAAGATCGATTCAAGTTACATCTGAAGGGAGTTTTCTGTGCCTCTTGGATTTCAGTGCCTTTTTCCTTCCCCACATAAAGGAAGTTCTCAGCTACAATTCCTTCAAGTACACCTTTAGCACCTTTGCCTCTTCCTCCTCTAGAATCCCAATTATGCATATATTATTTCATTTAATTATGTCACATAGTTCTCTAAGTCTCCCCTCATACTCCTGGATTTTTTGATCTCTCTTTTTCAGCTTCTTCTTTGTCTATAATTTTATCTTCTAATTCACCTATTCTCTCCTCTGCCTCTTCAATCTGAGCTGTGGTCACCTCCATTTTGTTTTGCAGCTCATTTATAGCATTTTTAGCTCCTCCTGACTGTTTCTTAGTCCCTTGATGTCTGTATTAGTAGATTCTCTGCTGTCCTCTATACTTTTTTCAAGACCAGCGATTAATTTTATGACTATTATTTTAAATTCATTTTCTACTATACTGCTTAAATTGTTTTTGATCAGTTCATTAGTTGTCGCTATTTCCTTTAGTTTCTGATGGGTAGAATTCTTCCGATTCATCATTTTGGAGAGTCCCTGGAGTGGCGCGGAACTGCAGGGTTCTTCCCCTGTGCTGTCTGGAGTAACTTCCATTGGTGGGCGGGGCTGCAGTCAGACCGGATATCTGCCCCCAGCCCACCGCTGGGGCCACAGTCAGACTACTGTGTACCTTATCTTCCCCTTTCCCAGGGGCAGGACTCACTGTGGAGTGGTGTGGCCTCTGGGCTACTTGCACACTTCCAGGCTTGGGCGCTGCTTTGATGGGATCTGACATATTAGCCTGGATGGATCCACAAGATGCACAGGGGCGGGAGGGGCAGGTTCAGCTGGCTTTGCCTTTGGTGGTCCACTTCAGGAGGAGCCCTGTGGCACTGGGAGGGAGGCAGACCCATTGGAGGGATGGATCCACAGAAGCACAGCGTTGGGTATTTGTGTGGTGCAAGCAAGTTCGTGCCAGGAACTGGTTCCCTTTGGGATTTTGGCTGGGGGATGGGCAAGGGAAATGGCTCTTCCCTGTGCCTTTGTTCCCCGCCAAGCTGAGCTCTATCCTGTGGGGCTCAACAACTCTCTCTCCCATTGTCCTTTAGCCCTCCCGCTCTCTGAGCAGCGCGGTTGAATTGTAACATTCCAGATGTTAATTCCCACTGGCTGTCAGAACACACTCCATCCAGCCCCTCTGCTTTTGCAAGCCAGATTCGGGGGCTCTGCCTTGCTGGGTGGGCTGGCTGCACCTCCACTGCCTTTTTCCCTCCACCCAGTCCATGTAGCGTGGACCGCCTCTCCAACCTTCCTATCCACTTCTGTGGGCCTCTCGTCTATGCTTGGCTCCTGAGAGTCCATTCTGCTAGTCTTCTGGTGGTTTCCTGGGTAAATTAGGCAGATGTGAGTGGAATCTAAGTGATCAGCAGGACCCAGTGAGCCCAACGTCCTCCTACACTGCCATCTTCCTCCAGGACTAAGTAAATATAATCACAAATTTGAGAGGAGAGATCACAACTAACACCAGAGAAATACAATTATAAAAAAATATTTTGGAATTTATATGCCAAAAAATTGGTCAATCTGAAAGACATGGATAAATTACCAGAATGATATAAACTAACTAAACTTAAATGTGAAGAAATAGGAAACCTGAACAGACTGAAAGGAGAAAATAAATTGAATCAGTAATCAAAAACCTACTGACACACAAACTCGAGGGCTTCATGGCTTCACAGGTGAATTCTACCGGATAATTAGAGTGTAAATATTCTATTTAAGTAGAATAGAATATTCTAGTCTTCTCAAACTATTCCAAATAATAGAAACGGAAAGAAAACTTCCAAACTCATTCTATAAGGTCAGTATGACCATGGTTCCAAACCAGATTAAACCCCACTAAAAACGAGACTTACAGGCCGTTAGCCCTAATGAGCATGGATGCAACAATTCTCAAGAAAATACTTTCCAATCGAATCCAACAATACATTAAAATATCATTTACCATGATAGGGTGGGATTTACTCCTTGGCTGTAAGGGTGGTTCAATATTCACAAATAAATCACTGTAATACATCACAGTAATAAGAGAAAGGATAACAACAAGATGACCCTCTCAATCGAGGCAAAAATAATAATAACTTTTGACAAAGTAAAACATCCTTTCTTGATAAAAACCCTCAACAAGGGATAGAGGAAAAATACCTCGACACCCTAAAGTCCATATATGAAAACCCCACAGCTAATATCCTCACTGGGAAAACAAATTTCCTCTAATGTCACGAACACAAGAATGCCCACTCTCATAATTCTACCTAACATATTCCTGGAAGCTTTATCCACAAAAACAGACAACAAAAAGAAATAAGGACATTCAAATTGGAAAGGAAGAAGTCAAACTTCCACTCTTCACAGATGACATGACACTCTACATAGAAAACCCAAGACTCCACCAAAACATTGCAAGAACTGATACACCAATTCACCAAAGTCACAAGATAAAAAATCAACATACAGAATTCTATTGCATTTCTATACAGCAATCGTGAAGAAACAGAAAGATAAATCAAAAAAAAAAAAAAGAAAAGAAAAAGAAATCCATCCCGTTTACTATTGTACGAAAAATAATAGGATACCTAAAGAGTTCAAAGATCTATACTCTGAAAACTATATAACATGATGAAAGAAACTGAGGATGACAGAAATGGAAACACAGTCAATGTTAAGGATTGAAGGAGCAGATATTATTGACATGTCTATGCTACACAAAGAAACAGGAGACTTCGTGATTGAAGACTTCATGCTATATTACAAAGCTGTAGTCATCAAGACAGTATGTTACAAGCACAAAAGAGACACACAGGTCAATAGAACAGAAAGGTAAACCCAGATATGGACTCTCAAATGTATGGTCCCCTCATCTTGGCTGAAACAGGAAAGAGTATGTAATGGAAAAAAGACAATTTTGTCAACAAATGGTGTTGGGCACACCAGACCAGAAGATGCAGAAGAATGAAACCGAGTCACTTTCTTACCCCATACACAAAAATAAATTCAAAATGGGTGAAAGACCTAAACGTGAGACAAGAGTCCATCAAAATCCTAGAGGAGAACTCAGGCAGCAAATTCTTTGACACTGGACATCGCCACTTCTTAGTAGACGCATCTCAGAAGGCAAAGGAAACAATAGCAAACATTCAACACTGGGGCTCCATCAAAATAAAAAGCTTCTGCACTAAAGAAACAAACAACTATACTAAAAGGCAACCTACAGAATTGAAAAAGGTATTTGCAAATGACAAATCTCATAAAGGCTTACTATCCAAAATCTATAAATAATGTATCAAACTCAACACCAAAAATACAACTAATCCAGTGAAGAAATGGGCAGAAGACATGACTAGACACTTTTCCAAACAAAGCATCCAGAGGGCTAACCGACACACAAAAAGATGCTCAACATCACTCATCATCAGGGAAATACAAATGAAAACTACAATGAGAAACAACCTCAAACTGTCAGAAAGTCTAAAACTAACAACTAGGAAACAAGACATATTGATGAGGCTGAGGAGAAAAGAAAACACTTTTATACTCTTGGTGAAAATGCATAGTGTGGCCATTCCAGAAAACAGTTCAAAATCTTAAAAATGAAACGACCTTACACTCCAGCAATTGATCTATGAGGTATTCACCCAAAGAATACAAAAATTCTGATTTCAGGAGGTACATGCGCCCCAATGTTTACAGCAGCATTACCAATGAGAGCCAAAGTGAGGAAAGAGACCAAAAGTCCACCGAGTGATGAATGTGCTATATGTATAGACTAGAATATTACTCAGAAATGAGAATGAAATCTTGCCATTTGCAAAGATGTTGATGTAGCTAGAGGGTATCATGCTAAGCGAAGTAAGACAAAGAAAGACAAACATCATATGATTTTCTCATATGGGGATTTTAAGAAACACAACGCGGGAACATAGGCGAAGGGAAAAAAGAGCAAGAAAAACATAAAAGACTCTAATGTTAGAGAACAAACTAAGGGTTGCTAGAGGCCAGGTGTGTGGGGGATGGGATAATGGGTGAGGGGGTTTAAGTAGGCCATGCGTTGTGATGGGTACTGGGTGTTAATGTAAGTGATGAATCAGTAAATTCTGCTAATGAAATTAATATCACCCAATATGTTAACTAACCAAAATTTAAACACAAATTTAATAATTAAAGTAGTAAAAAAAAAAAAAAAAGGAAGGGAGAAATGTTGTCACAAATTTTCATGAACTTGGAATCTAAGGTAGTGAGCCTAACTTCCTGAATTTACCCATTTTATCCCTAACATATGCACGAATTTTCACAGCAGTGCCAGGCGGGCTGGAACTCAAACTACAGCAACCCTTTCCAAATCCTATGTGCCCATATGTCATGGGCCGCTTGTCCAGACACCTGCACAAGAACCCAAGTTGGGCTTCAGCAGGGACCCACATCTGCAGAACTGGAAAGTCTGGAGAGATGACCCTTCCTGCCAGCCTGTAGGTTTCTTTCCCCAACCTTGTGTCTCAGCTCCCTTGTCTTCCTTTGCCTTTTCTTTTAAAAAGGACCATGTCCCCTGTTAGTGGTGTATGAAAGTGAGGGGCTATCTTTTCTATAAACATTCAATATGACAGATCACTTACATGGGAACCGAACAACAACAACAACAAAAAAAAACCCAGCTATATGGTTCAGCCTGTCTTACACTCCTATCACCGAATGTGGCAGAGTACAAATAAACCTAAATATGCACTTAGTGAAACACTGTACAGCACGTTGGAAAAGCATTAGGGGATGAGAAGGCTGGAAGAATTCCACAAATGCAGATATGAACTCCCCTTTGAAGGAGAAAGAAAAATCATACCCCCAAACATGCAAGAGTAAAATAATTTTAGGAAATAGTTTCAGGAAATGATATAACATTGCAGTGTGTTCTATTCATGAAGTGTCTGACAGTGACAATGCATAATATGAATTTTCAGGGTTTTACATAGAATTGTGAAGGGAAAATCCTGTGTCAAGAACTAGGTTGTGTGCACAGAGCTCAATGGCTCCTGAGACATAGAGAAAGCCCAACACCTGGAAAGGTAAACGCGTTTTTTGACCCCAGGAGCACATCTATCATATGTGATGAGCAATCTGTCCAAAGAGACACACACAGAATCTCTTATGAAATTTGAAGTTCAATTACAGCATGACAACAGAATTGACCATATAGCTATCAAAAAACCATGCCATGAAACTGAGTTACTGGAGTCCATAAACTGAAACAACAAAACACTAAGTCACCAGAGACCACTTAGGGAACAATTCAACATTGAGAGAAACCAGAAAAAAAGGCTTTTATTTACATTGTAAATCAGGAAATAAGTCGGGTGCCTGGGTGATTCAGTCGCTGTAAGCATCTACTTCAGCTCAGGTCGTGATGTCACAGTTCAAGAGTTTGAGTATCCTGTCAGGCTCTCTGCTGACAGCTCAGAGCCTGGAGCCTGCTTCAGATTCTGTGTCTCCCCGCTCTCTGCCTCTCCACCACTCACCATCTGTCTCTCTCTCAAGTATAAACATTACAAAATAGATATTAGTCACAATTAATCATCATGAAAACCAAAATTAAAGCTCAGAACACAAGACCCATAAGAAGAAATGGTATAATTACATTTTGTGAAAATCGGATGTTTTTTTCTGCCAATGAGGAAATAGCAGTAAGACAAGTTACATAGGAAGAGACAATATTCACAAATTGCATAACCACCAAGGACCTGCATCGTGAATATGCTAAGAACCCTCGACAGTCAATAGGAAGAAAGGAAACAACCCTCTATAAAACAAGCACAGCCTTGCATAGTAAACATCCCATCCTAGAGGTTGTAGACACATTGGTAAGGACAGGAAAAGTCTCTTCACACCATCGATTGGCAAGGAAATTCTAATCAAGAATGCAATAGATGCCTTATGCACACACCCTGAGGGCTCAGGTATGAAGGGAACACTGGCAACACCATCCAGGTGAGCATCCAGCACTCTGGGGGCCTCAAACACTGCAGGTAGGAATAAAAAATGAACACCAGATCTGGAAAATCATTGGCTGTTACTCATGAAATTATACATGGATGACTTAACATGTAACCTGGAAATACCACTCCCGAGAATTTTCTCCAGAATGAAATCCCATGCTCTGAAAATACATGGTGTGTACATATGTATAGTATCTTTCTTAGTGTTAGAAGCTAAGAATAAGTCAAAAGTCGTTCTAAATATAAAGGAATAAACCAAGTATAAAACTTCCATCAATGGGATGCTTTTCCACAGAAATGTGACACTATTGATGCAGACCTGAAACTAGGATAACCTCAAAGACATGATGTGAGGGAATGAAAGTAGTCTCAAAGACTACAGAGGTGGTGTGGCCTGAGACATTCACACAGCCAGCCTAGATGTGACAGCCTAGGCGACAGTGTTTCGTTAGACTTTATCACTTTCTGACCCACCCCCACATGGCAAATTCCTCTGCTGCATGTTGAATGTTGTCCTATGTTCAACAATGCTCTGATGTATGGAGTCTCCACAGACTGAACCTCACCACCTCAGACTCCTCTGAGTGGAGAGTTGCTGAGAACAGAATCTCAAATGTGTTCTGACAGCAGCTGTTCCCTCCACTGTCCCTGGCTCTTGCTCTCTCCTGCTGGTGAGCAGGAGTAGGTTAGGAATCCTCCACTGAAGCCATTTGTCTCCTGCACCTGACTCTCCCACAACATGAGGCCCAGACCTTCCTCACACTCAGCTGGAAATGAACTCGGTTGTACCAGAACAGATTTTCACCTTGGTTTAGTGGATTGCTCCAGGTCCCCCCTGCCCTGAGCAAAACTCTGAAGCTGCAGGTGGGGACAAAAGGAGGGATCAGTTTAGGGGTGGGTGGCACCTTCATTTCCTTGTGGCTTGCTTGTCCTGGTGGCATGAGACTCCTGCCATATAAGTCAGGTCTGGGGCGACCAGGCTCCCAGCATCCCTAGTGGACTGTGCCCAGGGCAAAGCCTCCATCCTGGAAGTGGGGCTGCATACAATGAGTCCCACATCTCGGTGGCACCTGCAGGGGCTTGGCGTCAACAGCAAACAGCTTGGGGTCACTGACATTCTGTGCCTCTGGAAAAGAGTCCTCTGAACAGGAGCTGGGCACCGGGAACCCTGTGTATTGGCTACAACAATCTGGCGTGGGGGTTGCAGCCAGACTCAGTGGCACACGCCTATAGTCCCAGGTACTTGCACTGGATTCTCCATTTGCTGAGGTGGGGTGGGGAAGGAAAGGAACATACCTTAGCTCAAAATTCTAGCTGTTCCTTTTGTCAGTATAGTTTTTGGAATAAATGATTCCTAGTGGGCTGTATGCCAACAAGGCCATTTGTAGACACTTAAAATACATTGATTTTTTTATTCAAATTCAAGTTAGTTAACATGCAATGCAATATTAGATTCAAGTGTAACATATGGTGGTTCAAAATTCCCATACAACACCCAGTGCTCATTATGAGTGCACCCCTTCATCCCCATCACCTACTTCCCCAAACCCTCCATTCACCTTCCCTCTGGTAACCATCAGTTTGTTCTCCATACTTAAGAGTATAATTGGTGTGCTTACATGCTCCATGGGTTAAAGCCATGACTCTTGATTTGGGCACATGTCTTGAACTCATGGTTCCTGAGATCGAGCCACACACTGGTTCCTGTACTGACACCACAGAAAATGCTTGGGATTCTCCTTCCCTCTTCCTCTGCCCCTCCTCCCATTTTCTCTCAGAAAAAAACATTGTTAAAATGTTTATACTACCCAAAGCAATCTAGACATTCAATGCAAGTAATTCAAAGCAAATATCCCTCTCAACTAATCCCAGAATTTTTCACAGAGCTAGAACCAATAATTCTAAACTTATAATGGTTGAGGCCCCTGGGTGGCTCAGGTGGTTAAGCATCTGACTTCGGCTCAGGTCATGATCTCACAGTCCGTGAGTTCGAGCTCCACATTGGGCTCTGTGCTGACAGCTCACAGCCTGGAGTCTGCTTCAGATTCTGTGTCTCCCTCTCTCTCTGCCCCTCCCATGCTCATGCTCTCTCTCTCTCTCAAAAATAAATAAAAACATTTCAAAAATAAAATTATCATAGAACCATAAAAGACCCTGAATCCGCAAAGCAATCATGAAAAAGAAAAAAACTGGAGGCATCACAATTCTGGATTTCAAGCTATATTACAATGCTATAGTCAGCAAGACAGTATAGTACCTGCATAAAAATACACACATAGATTAACGTAACAGATTGTAAAACCCAGAAGCCGACCCATAACTCTATGGTCAACTAATCTTCGACAAAGCAAGAAAGAGTATCAAATGGAAAAATGAGAGTCCCTTCAACAAGTGGTGTTGAGAAAACTGGACAGCAACATGGAATTGTAATGAAACTGGACCACTTTGTACAATACACACAAAAATAAATTCAAAATGGATGAAAGACCTAAATGTGAGACAGGAAACCATAAAAATCCTAGAGGAGGACACAGGCACCAACGTCTTTGACCTTGACCAGAGCAACTTCTTACTAAACATTGTCCCCATAGGCACGGGAAACAACAGCAAAAATGAACTATTGGGATCTCATCAAGATAAACAGGTTCTACACAGCAAGGAAATAATCAACAAAACTAAAGGCAACTGACTAATGGGGGAAGATATTTGAAAATGACATATCAGATAAAGAGTTAGTATTCAAAATATATAAAGAACTTATCAAACTCAACAACAACAAAAAAAATCCATCATGGATAAAGAAGATGTGGTATATCAATGCAATGGAGTATGACTCGGCAATCAAAATGAATGAAATCTTGCCATTTGCAACTATGTGGATGGAACGGGAGGGTATCATGCTAAGTGAAATGAGTCAGTCAGAGAAAGACAAAATCATATGACTTTACTCATATAAGGTCTTTAAGAGACAAAACAGATGAACATAAGGGAAGGAAAACAAAAATAATATAAAAACAGGGAGGGGGACAAAACAGAAGAGACTCATAAATATGGAGAACAAATTGAAGGTTGCTGGAGAGGTTGTGGGAGGAGGAATGGGGTAAATGGGTAAGGGGCACTAAGGAATCAACTCCTGAAATCATTGTTGCACTATTTGCTAACTAATTTGGATATAAATTAAAAAAAATAAAAAAACAAACATGGTAATGAAAAAAAAAAAAAAGGAGAAGAAAATTACCTCCAGATGATCATGTCCACTATGAAAGCCGACATCTGACAATATGAAAGCCGACATCTGACAGCATATTGAACAGAAAAATACGAAAACCATTCCTCCTACATCAAGATCAGACAATGATGATCACCCCCAACGTAAGTATTCAACATGATAACGTGAAGAATAAACATGCTGCCTCAAACCATATCAACGTGTCACATTGCTGATTTGGATGAAAGTCATATGAGAAACAGCCAGTCCAAGGACACTCAGACCATCCTTTGTCCCTTGACAGCACGAAATAAATCTCCCCTGGGAAAGCTCCCTTACCTGTTCCAGGAGGGAAGAACTATCCTTAGCACCAGAATAAGGAACACAGGGACAAGAAGGCTGTGAAAACAAACCTAGTTACTTGTTGACTAATTAAATACCCCCAAACCCACACCTTTGCTTTAACTCTTGCCAAATCCAATGTTTTGTTGTCTGAAAGTCACAAGTGCCACCTGCTTTGTACATTCTCTGGGTGTCATATCATTAGGAAGGCCATGCACTTGCAAAATGAAATTTATCCTCCCCTTGAGATCCGTCTTATGTCAATTGAATCCTTACACCAGGTAAAACCCCAGAAGAAGGGAAAAGCATTCTTCTACAACTGAAAGAATTACTCACAAACTTTGGCAATAAAAAGAAATAAAAGACATTTAAAACAGTGAGAAGGAAGAAAAATTGCCTGTTTGCAGATGACATGATTTTAAACATAACAAAAGCCTAGAGAAACCACAAAAAATATTAGAACCAGTTTTTAAAAATGAGGACAAGTGCAGGATACATAATGAACAAAAATAAATAAAGAAAAAATAAACCACCCGTGATTCTACAAAACAGCGTGGAAATATATGCAAAACAAATAACCAAATTATAGAAGTGAAAATTTCACAGAAAAAAGTATTTGGGATTAATATCAAAAAGGATGTAAAATAATTGTAGAGCGAAAATGACCAATGTTGATGAAAGACATGTAAAACTGCACACGTGCCTGCAAATATACCTGTGCTCACCAATTAAAATTATTCATATTTTCGCAGCACCATCCACACAAACTAATGTAGAAATGCGTCCCCAACCCTGTCGTTCACTTTTACAGAATCAAATCTAAGTCTGAATCTTGATATATATGTCAGAGGACATGCAAATAGTGCCCTCTCTGTAGCCCTCGGTAGGCCCTCTGCCGCCTGCAGCTGGGAGAGGAGCCCCAGCCCCAGGAGTCCCAGGCGTTCCCATTCTGTGATCAGCACAGCAGAGACACCTCACCATGGAGTTTGTGCTTGGCTGGATTTTCCTCGTTGCTCTTTTGAAAGGTAAGTCATGGTGAATTAGAGACACTGAGTATGTGAGTGGGTATGAGTGAGAACCAGTGCATGTGTGACAGTTTCCTGACCAAGATGTCTGGTGTCTGAAGGTGTCCAGTGTGATGTGCAGCTGGTGGAGTCTGGGGGAGACCTGGTGCAGCCTGGGGGGTCCCTGAGACTCACCGTTGTAGCCTCTGGATTCACCTTCAGTAGCAACAGCAAGGACTGAGTCTGCCAGGCTCCAGGGAAGGGGCTGCAGTGGGTCTGACGGATTGATACTGATGGAGGCGGCACGTACTTCGCAGATTCCGTGAAGGGCCGATTCACCATCTCCATAGACAAGGCCAAGAACACGCTGTATCTGCAGATGAACAACCTCAAGACCAAGGACACGGCCACATATTACTGTGCGAAAGACACAGTGAGGGGACCTCACTGGGAGCCCAGACACAAACCTCCCTGCAGGAGAGGATCAGCACCACCAGGGGGCGCACACTATGCACAATTCTCCTTTGTGTTCCCAGGAGCAGGTGCAGATGGAGGTTACAGGCAGGTTTCCTGTCAGGGTCAGGGGCTTCCTCTCCACACAGCAGTTTCGCCAGGGAGGCTCTCTGGACACAGGATTCTGTGTTTACCTACTAACTCTCTGAATTAGCAACTGTGTTGTCATAGGAAAACTACACTAACGTGCACAAAAGACACAGTTCTTTGCATTGCTTACTCCTGTCCCTCAATATGAGTGAATTGCAGATATCCTGAGGCACAATAGCTGAACATTTACAGGGGTCCCAGATGCACTCCCAGTGCAGCCAGGACCACAGGATCCCACAGCTCCTCCTTATCCTCACCCACCCATTGTCCCAATAAAACAACATGACACTTCCCACCTAGCTGTTGCTACTCAGGACTCTAAATGAGCTACAGCTTTATTCCATTCCTCTAAAGAAGAAATAATTCATCTCCATTTATTAGGATTCTCCGGAGGCTAAGGGCCCAAAGCACATTGGTTTACATGATTGAATACATTGATAAGCCCCACCTTCCACTCTCACATGCTGGAGACCCAGGAAAACCAGAAGTGTTATTCTCATCTAATTCTGAACTACTCTCTAGTCTCACAATGTGGAAAGCTGATGATGTAACTCCCAGAACAAGGGCCAGAGGAGACCACTGTTCCAGTTCAAACAAGCACATGGGAAGTAAAAATGAGGGAATTCTTCCTCCCTCTGCATCAGATTTTCTTCAGAACCTTAACAGAGTGGGTGATGCCGAGGCAGACAGAAACCATGGATAGAAATGCCAGTGTCTTCTGGAATAATTAACAAACATCCACAGAAACAGTTGGGAAACTGGGCACCCATGACGCAGTCAAGATGACACATAAAGGTAATCAAGACAAGTCAACCTTCGGTAAATGTGCAGTTCAAAGACTGAAGGTTTAGAAGTCCATGCCATCATTGGGGTGGAGTCTGGTGGGCGTAGCAGTGCTCCAGGGGAGAAGCAGCCCCGTGGCCCATAGGGAGTGCTACAGTTTGAGGATCCCTGAGTCACATCGGATGAGACAGTTGCTTTCTTGGAGTGCATTTTCATGGGGCAGGAGAGCTGACAGGCACCGTTGCACTGCCCTGGTCATTAGCATAGGAGCCTCTGCTGAGAGCAGCTAAATGGACGCTGCTTCTTGTTGTTCTTCACCATGAACTCCAAGCCCTAGTGTTCATGCAACTGCCCTTCTGGGATAACCAGCTCCAACCACAGCATAGCGAGATGCTCTCCCAGAGGATCAGTGAGATCACTGTCATACTGAGTTCATACAATCTGGTGTATTCAAACCCAGCTAGAGCTCCTGAGATAAAACATAAGAGCCCTGAGATGCCAGGAGGGCCAAAGGTTTCGACACAGACAGGATGAAGGCAGGGTTGTGGGGTGTCCTTGGCGTACCCTGATGACTTCCATAGGCAAGATGGAACCCCATGCACTGAAGAGGGATGCTGCTATCATGGGAACTGCACTGACAGCACTATGCGCTGCCAAGAAATCTTTGCAAATTCTGGAAAGGTGAAGATGTCTGCTATGCCATAAATCAAAAAAGCAGCCGATATGGACACTGCAGAAGACCCTGGGGAATTCAACGCTGAACCCTGTTCCCACACAGACGAGCCGTGTGGAAGGCTGCAGTGTAGGATCGTCACACATCTCCCTCAGCTGCAAGAGCATGTTGGATTCCATCCATCTGAGATCTCAGGGTTCTGGTGTTGGCGGCTGAATTCACATAGTAGCACAGGAACAACCGAGATTGGTCATGTGAGAACTGGTACCCCCTATGCTTCTGGAAAGCTCTGTCAGGACACCTACTGCACTGGCAGTGTGGCTCAGCTGAACTATGACTGTATCCCGGAGAAATTCAGTCACAGAGGGTCGTGCGACAATAACAGGAACTGCCACTGCCACACAGGCTGGGATCCTCCATGGTGCACAGAAAAGGCACTGGTGGGAGCACAGGCAGTGGACCCCTCCAACAAGAATGCGGCCAGTGAGGCAAAGTGATGAATCCCTGTTATATCTTAGAGCGGTTTTTGGTCCCATTTAAGCCATAATAGCTGCATTCCTTGTGGTGTCGCCACAAATCTCAAATTATCAACCCCGAGAAAGTTAAGGGACTGATTGTTGCTGACGACAATCCATAATTAGCCTCCTGACTGCTGAACAACTATAGACAATCCAACTGGCACATGTGTGAAAATACAGTAATGAGGCTGCAGAGCTGACATCCACGTTTCGGGGGTCTGCAGGAGACACAGGCACATCACGGCTCTGACACACATCTCTCATGGCTCACTGACCAGAACGCTGAAATAAAACTTAAACACTGCATGCTTGTGGCTTCTACGTATATATCTAAGCTTCCAAGAGCCCAAACTGAGCCCGAGATTATGTGCAGAGGACCTGAGTCAGCTTCTGAGTCCTTGAACTGAGGTATATGCTTCCAGAATTAAGACGTTCACACAAGCTCTTTCAGGGACAAATTCATGAGTTGTGTCCAAAACTGTGCTCTTGCACACTTAACATTTTCTCATTCTCCAGGTAATCTGTCTTCCCCCAGTCCCAATGTGGGTTCAGGATAATGGAGGGCTACCACCCACCCACACTGCCTGTTCCACACTGGGGTGTCTGTGGGCTGTGAGGGAAGGGGACTGGCATTAGGTTCCACCTAGCACAAGCTGTGCCTCCCTGGAGAGCAAATTTCAAATGTGGGAGACTGAGACCATGAGGTTTAAAGGAGCACCAAATAAAATGAATAAGAAAGGCAGGCACAAGTGCCTATGGATAACTCTGGCATCCAGTTGGAGCCCGATGAATGTGAATCCCTGCTCTCTTTCTCTTGCCTACTTTGCAGTGAGTTTAACCTTAGATAAGGATCTGCCTAGGATTCCCACTGGTTTTCTGAGAGCCTTCTCAAATAACCACACAGAGGTGAGCCTGTGAAAAGTTAGGGACTTCAGCCCCATGCATTCTCAAGTAATCAGGTACTTGCTACCCTGTTTTCTGTGCCCTGATCACTGGGACTGTGTGAAGGAGGCATGCCCTTCCCAAGGTCCTTGTGTACCCTTGCTTCTGGGCCCTGTGAGTCATAAATCCTGTGCCTCCATTTCCTTTGTTGGGGGTGCACGGAAACCCCATCTTGAGTCAGGAGGGCCCCATGCATCTCATGTATCCAAAGCCAGAGCTCAGATGCCTAGGGAGCTGCCTATCCACCCCCTGAGCAATGGCTCTTCCCTATTCCTTCAGCACGATACAGTCTACATGTTCTTAATTTTGTACAACAGCTGGGGTCCCCAACACATTTGTCCCCAGGGATGGGATTGAGGGCCTAGGTGGTGCCCTCCAACAATGTGTTAGCACTGAAAATGGCTCACTCGTTTCTCACCCCCACATCAAAGCTGCTCTGGGAAGGAGCTGGAGTTTGCCGGTGGTCTGTAGCTTTGCTTTGGGCTGATGCCAGGTGTTGCCAGAAACCCCTACCCTAAGTTACCAGTGCCATAAAAGGTCAGACTCCCTGCAGAGACCAACAATCAGGCACCGTCCTGGGGTTCCAGAGGTGTGTATTTCCTACTCATCTCCAAGTGAGATATTGCTGGACACCGAAGACCATATGCCTAGATTAGTGTCGAAGAAGACGCCAGCTGCTGGGTCCACTGTGTTGCAGCCAGTACCCTGGTGTTGTGTTTGCTTAGCCATGCCTACCTAGTGACAGAGGCAACTCTACCAGGAGCATCATGTCTCCCTGGGTGGAGGACACGACCAAGGCAACCTCCCCCTACTGGCTGTATTCGTCACTGCTGTTGACAATGGCTCCCTATTTGACAGGTGTTGAGGGGGACACTGCAGCGTGGGAGGCCTAATCACACGTTTCTGGGAAGAGTTAACTTCTATCCCAGGTCTTCACTACACCAACATATCCACGGACCAGTGTGAAAGAGAGAAATGGTGACAGGCACTACACCCTCATGAAAATGCAAGGTTTCCTGGAATCATTTGTCCAAAGGGAGGGAGACAAGGATATTGATTGGCTCTAGTGGGTCTTCACAATTGGCTTCAAGCTGTTGCTTTAAGCACTTGACATACTACAGCTGTCTGGATTAGTCCAAGTGCCCCAGATTCATAAATCACTGAAAAGTTCAAGGTATCAGCGGCCTGTTTACTTAGAGACAACCTACGGAGCTTCCAGTCTTTTCACTGTATCAAAAGGCTCTGACAATCACCCCAAGGCACATGGCAAGAGACACACACCAAGGAAAAAGGGGAAGGCTCTGAGGAAGAGGCTCCCTAGGGCCCCAGAGTCCACAGAGGTAGGAAGAAAGAAACTCTGATTCTCCGGACTTGGATTTTTATGGCACGACAGCACAGGCCCACTGGGAGAGGTCAAGGCCAGGTGATGCAATCCAACTCTAAGATAGAATGGGGACAATTCAATGGGTGTGGGATTTGGGTTTTGTTTTGTTTTGTTTCCCTTATGTCATGTGCCCATGAGCCCTTGTCCATTTCCACCTGGAGGAGAGGCACTTGACAACAGAATCTAAGGAGTTCTTCTTGAAGGTCCACTCTGACCTTAAGCCTTGTGTCAATACAATTCATGGAAATACCAGCTTTAGTGTAGCAGGCATTAGCATGCATGCCATAGTCAGATGTGAAAAGGAGAATTTTCAAGAAGCCCAAGACTTCTTTGCTGCAAATGGTGATGGGATCACCACCTCCATAAATAGGAGCCCACAGGAGGGTCCCAGCAGTGCCCCATTCAAGGGGTGGAACTTCAACCCAGATCTCTTGCTCTAGAGATGATGCCCACACTTCTCTTTATGCACAGCTCTGAGAAGAGGGGTCCCTAGTGACTTAATCTCAGGACAGCCTGAACACAAGTCAGAAACTTTGATCAGACACTTTGGGATCTTCAAGAGAATGCTGTTCCTACCCTTTGGGTGGGTGCCATCACTTCTCTGGACATGAAAGACCTGGTAGGGGGGAGCTGGGATCCCAGTGGGTGGGGAGATGCCAAGGCCGCTGCCTAGGGACCCAGAGGTTTGTGGAGTATGTCCTTCCTCCTGGGACAACTGCCTGTATACTTCTGTAATTACCGTGTAGGACACAGACACAGACAACACTTTATTTCTCTCATTGACCCTGAAGCCAAGGTACAGTGCTTCCCTGGAACCCCTCCAAATAAAAGTGTGGTGCCCTTTAGCTTACTAGGTATAAAAGGAGGGATAGTAGTAGGGTCTCAACATCCCTTTGATGTCACTATTGGAAGAATCTTTACTGAAACCCTTTTAGCAATGGTGGCCCCTTTGACCGTGCATTGTCTTGTTAATGATGTGGATGCCCTCACATGCCATCAAGGCCAGTGGGAACAAACCCAGTGCCTGGCTTTCCTGGGGGGAACTACATATCAGGAGTCTGTAGGACTGCAAATTGTACCCCCCTACATCCAATTAAGACAGTATATGCACATCAATATTGTGCGCAATAGAGGACTGAGTAATTGCACCCCATAATTCAAGATTTGCTGAAGGAGGGGGGACATTAAACACACCATTTCTCCTTTCAGTCTGCCCACTTGACGGGCATTAAAGCCCCTCCTAACAGGTGGTGCTTTACAGTTGACTACTGAAATGTAAATGCCCAGCTGTCCATAAGATGGCTCACATTCCCAAGACTGTCTAGGCAGTTGAGGGTATCTCAAGGGCCACAGGGGAGACTCTGTCATGACTGAGCTAGCCAGTATGTCCCATTCAGCATCGATGACCAAGGAGTCCCAGCCACAGTCTGCTCTCAACCTGTACATCTCTACCCTGCTGCCTTGGGAATTCCTAACAGTCCAAAGAGTGCCAAGATGTTAGGCTGACCAGCTCATGTAGAGCCTGTCATGAGTTCCCACTGGTCTGGGCAATTGAGGGTCACTGTCACTGGTCAATTATCATACATTCCTGAAAGTTTGTGAGACATGGGAGGCCTGCAGTCCTTCAGCAGCTATAAGGTGGGTTTTGTCACCTGACTGAGCTACTCCAGATATTCGGTCTACTCTCATATGACTTGTGCTGTTAGGAAGCCTTACCTGGAAGTGGCTGAGCTATGTCACTTGATGCACAGGTAGTCTGAGTGCCAATGAAACATTTTGGGATCTGAAAAGTGTTTGTGCCATGGGGGTTATGCTGGAGCACCTTGTGACCACCTGGCACCAGATTGCCTTGCTATGTCACCGAGAGAGAGAATCTAGCACCATGACTGTCTTCATACAAAGGGAAGTATTCTATCCCAATACTTCACCTGAGCAAAGGACCATCCTGAAGCTTCCATCAAAGTTGTGGTCTCAATCAATGCAGTGGAAGGAAAGACAGAGTGACATTGTCGTTCTGGTTGTGGATACCACACCCTTCCATTTGTCCATCCACATGGTGCATTCACCTGCTTGCATTGGCAGGAAATACCACTACTTTGGGGGCTTACTTGCTATCTTGATGTCAAAACAATTGACAATCAGACTGAGTATTTACTGTAGATGGGACTTGGAAAACTGCTGTAAGGGTCTGTGTCTGACCTGCTGAGATATCTACACAGGTGAATGGGGCAGGTACAGTCTGAAGACAGACAGTCATAGAGGTTCAGAGGGAGAGCAGGAAATGTAGTCAGTCTTTTAATAGTGGGGGAAAGGGTAGGCTCCATTTTAAAAAGTTTTTTTTTTCCTGACAGGAAAGAGCCGGAAAATGAAACTAGGTGGAAATGCAGTTTTTTGATCCATGACCTACTATGTGATGCCATGTGTTCCGGAGCCTGGGAATTGGCTCTGGGAATCCTTACCTATGGTCGTTGTGGGGATGGCCATCCAGGATCTTGACGATGGCATTTTCTGGAACTATTTTGTGCAGCTGGCATGAATCCAGAAGAATCTTTCCCTAATTCTGATGGCAGCGTAGTCGGTTAGCAGTTCGGCATAAGGTCCTTCTCAGCGAGGTGGCACTGGGTGCTCTCTGAAGACCTGATGAGCGTCCCATATTCTGTAGAAAGGGTTGCATGGCTAGGCTGTGGCAGAGGCCATGTTCTTATTGTCTATGGATGATATAACCCAAGTGCACCTGTTACTTCTTGGACATGGCTATGCATGGCATCAACTTGGTCATATGAGTTATCATAAATTTCACTCAATCAGGGAAGAAAGGGTTAAGGACTCCTTTCTAAAATACTGTTGCAAAGGGGGTCAGTCCCTGCCTGCTATTGGAGCATTCCAAATCTCATTAAGGGCCAAGGACAATGATTCTGGATGTTCCAGGCCAGTTTCCAGGTGGATTTTTCCTGAAGGAATTTTGTGTCTAGTTTTTCATGTTCCATATCTGTTCCCCTAATCCACATATCCTCATCGTCTGCTTCTGTGATGATTAAGGATGATGTGGGGTATAAAATTCTAATTATCACCCCCAAGTCTTTGCAAGTACGTAGTTTGTCTATGTGCTGAAGTGAGTTCCTTGGTCTGGCTAAATCCATAATGGAATGGCAAATCCAGGAACCATTTCAGGCATTACATTCTTTACCACAGTCGTGGCAATGGCATGTCCAGTCAGACAGAATCAGTCCATCCACCAAACAAGCAGCCATTTACCAATGAGGAAGCCAATTTGTCAAATCCATCTGGAGAGCCCCAGTGGGCAGGGAGGGGCTACCCGCCCATAGACTTCCTTCTAGCTCTACAAATATTTGCTTGCCCCTTTTCTAGTATGGTGTAGTCCCCCTTGCATGCTTTGTTCTCTGTGACTTTGCTTTTATATCAAATCAATCATTCTCAAGTGAATGTCATCATATTCATCTTTCATGTTTTCTTTGAAGGCATTTAGGTTCAAGTGTTCTTCTTAATCCTTCATCCATTTTGAGATTTTTTTTGTGTCGACATATATGTATGAAGAAAGATTATGGCCAAATGTTATTATTTGGCATGTATATATCAATATTTTTTTTTATTTTTACTTTGTTTTTGAGGGAGAGAGACAGATCATGAGTAGGGAGGCACAGAGATAGAGGCAGAAACAGAATCCAGGCCCTGAGCTGTCAGCAGGAGCCTGATGTGAGGCTCGAACCCACAAACCGTGAGATCATGACCTGAGTGGAAGTGGGATGCTTAACCTACCAAGCCACACAGGTGCCCCTAGTCAACACCATGTTTAAGAGACACTATCCTCCCCCCACTGTGCATTGTTGGAAATCTCGTGCAGGATTTGCTGACTGCATCTGCAAACTTCTACTTCTGGGCTCCGTAATTAGCTCCCCTGGTCTAAATATCTCATTTGATGCCAGAAGCACACTGTTGTGGTTAATGTACCTCTGCAATATATTTAGAAAGAGAGAAGTGTGATGTCTCCAGGTTCTCTCGACGTCATGATTGTTTTGTTGCTTCCATGTGTTGTGTGCTTTCATATGAATTGTATATTTTTCAGGTTCCTTAAAAAACTCATTGGCATTTTTATTGACATAACAAGATAAACATAAAAATACCATAAAAAGATAAAGCAGACAGAAAATAGAGACTATCACAAATTCAGAAAACAAATCAATTACATAAAAATTTGTATTTGCCAAAGTAAAATTTGAAACAAATAGGTAGCCTGGGGAAATAGGGAAGACTCAAACAAATGCAATCAGAATTGAAAGAGGAGACATAACTGAACTAAAGACATGGAAAAAATCATTAAAGAAAAACTTAGGTATTTATAGGCCAACAATTAGATCACCAGGAACAAATTACACATTTTATGCCATACTGTAGGCCACCAAGACTGCTTCATGGAAAAATACAAAAGGAACAAAAGAAAAATTAATAAGATTTCTCTATCTAAAACCTCACCCTCCAAAAAATCTGCCGAGGAGTCCATTACTTTATTAAAACTTCTACTAAGTATTTAAAGAGGAATTAATGCCAATATTTCTCAAACTATTACAAACCGCTGATAAAAAAACAGCACTCCCAAATGAAATTTGTGAGGACAGCATTGTTTTCACACCAAAACCAAAGAAAGACACCACCAGAAGGGAAACTACAGGTCACTATCTCAAAGGAACATACATGCAAAATTCCTTCACAAAATCTGAGCATACTGAATTCAACAGAACATTGAGAGGATCATACAACATAATCCAGTGTGATTCACTCCAGGGATGCAAGGATCCTTCAACATACACAGATGCATAAATGTGATGTCCTCCATTACCAGAGGGAATGAGTGAATCAAAGCCATCATTAATTGATTCAAAAAAACATTAGACAAAATTCAACACATGTTCATCATTTAAAAAGAACCCAATTAAAAAGGGACCGAAGAAAATTACCTCCACATGATCATGGCCACTATGAAAAGCCCACACCTAACAGCATATTGAACGGTAAAATGCAGGCTTTCCTGTCATTTCAGGAGCCAGGCAATGATGGTCACCCCTAACATAAGTGTTCCCCATGATAACATGAAGAATACATATGCCACCTCAAACTATGTCATCTTGTCACACTGCTTATTTGGGTGAAAGTCACTTGAGAAAGAGTCCAAGTACACTCAGACTCTCCATCGTCCCCTGTCAGCAGGATATAAAGCTCCCTCCCATGTACCGAGAGGGAAGAACCATCGTTAGAACCAGAATAAAGAATACAGGGACAAGAAGGCTATGCAAAAAAACCTACTTACTTGGTGACCCCAAACTTAACTCTTGCCAAACCCAATGTTTTTTTTTGTCTGAAAGACAAAAGTGCCACCTGCTTTGTCCTTTCTCTGGGTGTCATGACATTAGGAAGGCCATGCACTTACAAAATGAAATGTATTCTCTCCTGTAGATAGGTCTTATGTCAATTGAATCCTTACACTGGCTAAATCCCAGAAAAAAAGAAGGGAAAAGCTTTCTTCTCCTACCACTGGAAGACGTAACCAGAAAAAAAGAGGGAATAAAAAAAATAAAAGACATTTAAATCAGTAAGGAGGAAGGAAAATTACTTGTTTGCAGGTGACATTGATCTTAAACATAACAAAACCCTAGAGATACCACAAAAAATATTAGAACCAGTTTTTTTAAATGAGGAAAAGAGCAGGATGCAAAATGAACAAAGAAAATAAATAAAAACAAACCACCTGTGATTCTACACACCAGCATGAAAATACATGCAAAATAAATAACAAAATTATACAAGTGAAAATGGCAGAATAAAGTATTTTGGGTTAAACTTCAAAAAGTATGTAAAATACTTGTAGAGTGAAAATGATCTATGTTGATGAAAGACCTGTAAAAATGCACACAGGACTGCAAATACACCTGTACTCACTGAATACAATTATTCATATTGTCAAAGCACCATCTACACAAACTAAACTACAAGTGCGTCCCTAACCCTGTTGTTCACTTTTAAAGAATCAAATCTAAGACTGGAGCTTGATATATATGTCAGAGCACATGCAAATGGGGTCCTCTCTATGGTGATAAAACCAGCCCATCCCAGACTCTGCAGCTGGGAGAGGAGCCCCAGCCCCCGGAGTCCCAGGTGTTCCCATTCTGTGATCAGCACAGAACACACACACCTCACCATGGAGTTTGTGCTGGGCTGGGTTTTCCTGGTTGCTCTTTTAAAAGGTAATTCATGGTGAACGAGGGACACTGAGTCTGTGAATGGATATGAGTGAAACAGTGGATGTGTGACAGTTTCCTGACCAAGATGTCTGGTGTCTGCAGGTGTCCAGTGTGACGTGCAGCTGGTGGAGTCTGGGGGAGACCTGGTGAAGCCGGGGGGGTCCCTGAGACTCACCTGTGTGGCCTCTGGATTCACCTTCAGTAGCTATGGAATGAGCTGGGTTCGCCAGGCTCCAGGGAAGGGGCTGCAGTGGGTCGCAGCAATTAGTGGTAGTGGAGGTAGCACAGACTACGCAGACTCCGTGAAGGGCCGATTCACCATCTCAATAGACAACGCCAAGAACACGCTGTATCTGCAGATGAACAACCTCAAGACCGAGGACACGGCCACATATTACTGTGCAAGAGACACAGTGAGGGGACCTCACTGGGAGCCCAGACACAAACCTCCCTGCAGGAGGGGATCAGCACCACCAGGGGGCGCACACTATGCACAATTCTGCTTTGTGTTCCCAGGCGCAGGTGCAGATGGAGGTTACAGGCATGTTTCCTGTCAGGGTCTGGGGCTTCCTCTCCACACAGCAGTTTCCCCAGGGAGCCTCCCTGGTTATATGATTCTGTGCTTACCTATTAACTCTCTGAATTAGCAACTGGGTTGTCATAGGGAAACTAGACTAACATGCACAAAGACACAGTTGTTTGCACTTGCTTACTCCGGTCCCTCAACATGAGTGAATTACAGATTTCCTGAGGCAAAACAGCTGCACTTTTACAGGATTCCCAGATGCGCTCCCTGTGCAGCCAGGACCACAGGATCCCACAGCTCCTCCTTATCCTCACCCAGCCCTTGTCCCAGTCAAACAACGTGACACTTTCTTCATAGCCCTTTGCTACTCAGGACTTTAAATGAGCTATAGCTTTATTCAATTTCTCTAAAGGAGAGACAAACAATTTCCATGTATTAGGCAAGATTCCCCTGAGGAACACAACCCAAAGGTCATTGGTTTCCATAACTAAATATGTTGAGAAGTCCCATGATCTACTGTCACAAGCTGAAGACCCAGGAAAACCAGTGACGTAATTCTTGTCTGATTCTGACTAGTGTCTAGTCTCAGAACGTGGAGAGATGATGATGTAACTCTCAGAAAAAGGGCCAGAGGAGACCAATATTCCAGTTCAAACAAGCACATGGGAAGTAAAAATGAGGGAATTCATCCTCCATCTGCATCAGATTCTATTGACAAACTTAATGGAATGGGTGGTGCCCAGGCAGAAAGAAACCATGGATGGAAATGCCAATCTCTTCTGGAACACATCACAGACATCCACAGAAACAGTAGTGAATCTGGGCACCCATGACGCAGTCAAGATAACCCATGAAGTTAATCATTAGAAGTCAACCTCCCGTAAACGTGGAGCTCAAAGACTGAAGATTTAAAAGTCAATCCCATCATTGGGGTGGAGTCTGGTGGGCACAGCAGTGCTCCTGTGGAGGAGGGCAGAGGCCCATAAGGGGAACTGTGGTCTGAGTATTCCCTGGGTCGCATGGGGAGAGAAAATTCCCTTTGTGGAGTGCATTTGGGAGACAGGGCATTGCCTCTCATAGGACAGGAGAGCTGACAGGCACCATTAAAATTCCCTGATCATTAGCACAGGAGCCTCTTCTGAGAGCAGCTAGCTGGACGCTGCCTTCTGGTTGTTCTTCACCATGTACTCCAAGCCCCTAGTGTTCATGCAACTGCCCATCTGGGGTAAACCAGCTCCAGGCACAGCACACAAAGACCCTCTCCCAGAGGATCAGTGGGTTCCCTGTCATATTGAGTTCACACAATTTGGAGTTTTCAAACCCAGCTAGAGCTCCTGAGATAAAACATAAGAGCCCTGTGCCACCAGATGTGTCAATGGCTTGGACGAAGACAGGGTGAAAGAAATTCTGATGGAAGCCTGGGACCCACAAGTGTTCTCTCTGTGTGAGGGCTTCCTGAACAGGGGAGGCTGGGAACTCCAACTCCAGGGACTAGAGAGGGAGCTGATGCCAATATTTCCTCCCACCAATCAGCATGGACAGATTTCACTCAGCAGCACAGCATCCCCAGTGCAGGCTGAGCCACTAACACCGAGCTCCACCTACTCCAGCCCCCATCAAGTGCTTGCTTACTAGGAAAGAGTGCCTGGCAACCAGACCACCACTGCACCCCTTCCTCCAAAGACCACCGTAAACCCCCACATGCACCAAGTCAGCTGATCATACAGTGACGCATATCCTCACCTCTAGGGGAGATAGGAATTAGCCTCTTTTAACAAGCAGACCAAACTCACCTAGTTAAAACTCACAACACTGGGGACAAGGTCCAACACTCCACACTGGAGGCAAGAAGAAACTCTGCAGAGGACTGTCCTGAGGGACAGAGCAGCCAAAACACGACAGCACAGTGCCACGGAACATAAAACAAATGCTTCGTGAAGTGTCAGGCCCTGGACAGTATGTGAACACTGCTCAATAAAGATACTACCCTAGAAGCAGAAAAGATAACAGGATTTTCTAAAACATTTAAGAAGGCAGAGACATAGACAACAACATGATGGAGGAACTCATCCTAAAAGAAAAAATGATAAAAGGTCATTGTGAGGGATATAATTAAAACACGTAAACTAATGTGCCTCAAACAGAATTTCTGAAAACTCTCATAATGAAACAGGATTTTCAAAAAGTATCATAAGGATGCTAGCTGTGCTTGAGGAAAATATATGAGACATGAAGGATACCCTTACTGCAAACAGAAGAGACCTAAAAACTAGTGAGGATGAAATTTTAAATGTTGTAACCGAGATGTGAAACTGATTGGATATAATGACCTCAAGGCTGAAAGAAGCAGATGAATGAGGAAGGGACATAGAAGATAAAAGTATGGGGGAAATGAAGCTGGAAAGAAGAGGAAAAGTAAAATATTGCATCACAAACATACACTTAGGGAAATCAGCAACTCCATAAACTGTAATAACATTCTTTTGAAAGGAGTCCCAAAAGAATAAGAGGGAGAAAAAGGGGATACAATTTAGCTGAGTGAATTATAGTGAAAATTTCCACAAGCTGGGGAAGGAAACAGACATCCACATCTAGGAGGCAGAGAGAACACCCATCAAAGTAAAAAATAAAATAAAAAGCAGGCCAACACTGAGAGATATCATAGGAAAATGGCAAAATATCCAGATAAAGAAAAACCATAAAAGCATCAACACAAAAGAAGTTGCTAACTAACAAGGGAAGATTAAAAAAAAAAAAAAAACTATGGCAGATGTCTCTACAGAAACCTTCATGCAAGTAGGGAGTGGCATCATATCCTCAACATGCGCAATTGAAAATTATGCAGCTAAGAATACTTTCTCCAGTAAGGCAATCATTCAGATACAAGGAGTGATAGAATTTCCCAGACAAACAAAAACCCAAGGAGTTCATGGCCTCTAAATCAGCCCTGCGAGAAATTAAAGGGGACCCTTTGAGTGGGAAAGGAAGACTAAAAGTAACAAAGACTAGAAATAAGCAGAGAAAATCTCCAGAAACAATGACTTTGGACGTAACACTATGGCACTAAGTTTATATCTATCAATAATTACCGTGAATGTACATGGGCAAAATGCTCCAATCAAAAGACATAGGATACCAGAATGGATAAAAACAAATACAAGATCCTTCTACACACTGCACACGATTGACTCATTTTCAACCTAAAACACCTGTAGATTGAAAGTGAGGGGAGGGTGAACAATTCATCATGCTAATGGACGTCAAAAGAAAGTTGTAGTACCACACTCATATCACACTAAATACTTTTCAAACCAAAGTTTGTTACAAGAGATCAGGAAGGCAGTATATCATCATGAAGGGGTCTATCCAACAAGAAGATCTGAAGCTTTAAATATTTATACCCCAAAAAGGTAAGCACTGAAATATATAACTCAATTAATAAGAAACATAAAGAAACTCAGTGATAATAGACAATAGTAATAATAGAGAACGTTAACATTCCACTTACAACAATGGAAAGACAATTTAAGCTGAAAATCAATAAGGAAACAATGGCTTTGAAAGACACATGGACTGAATGGACTTAACAGATATATTCACAACATTCCATCCTAAAGCACCAGAATACACATTCTTTTTTTTTTTTTTTAATTTTTTTTCAAAGTTGTTTATTTATTTTTGGGACAGAGAGAGACAGAGCATGAACGGGGGAGGGGCAGAGAGAGAGGGAGACACAGAATCGGAAACAGGCTCCAGGCTCCGAGCCATCAGCCCAGAGCCTGACGCGGGGCTCGAACTCACGGACCGCGAGATCGTGACCTGGCTGAAGTCGGACGCTTAACCGACTGCGCCACCCAGGCGCCCCATACACATTCTTTTTGAGTGCGCATGGAACATTCTCCAGAACAGATCACATACTATGTCACAAATCAGCCCTCTACAAGTACAAAAAGACTGAGATCATTCCATGCGTATTTTCAAACCACAACACTATGAAACTTTAAGTCGACCACAAGAAAAATTTGGGCAACACCACCAAAACATTAGGTTAAAGAACATTGTAGTAAAAGCTGAATGAGATTTTCAGGAAATTACAGAAGCAATAAAAAATACATGGAAGCAAATGAAAATGAAAACATGCCAGTTCCAAACCATCTGGATGCAGCAAAGTTGATGGAAGAGTGAAATATATAGCAGTACAGGCCAAACTCAAGAAAGAAGAAAGGTCTCAAACACACAACCACTTTACAACTAAAGAAACTAGGAAAAGAACAACAAATGAACCCTAAAGCCAGCAGGAACAGGTAAACAAAAAAGATTAGAGAAGAAATAAATGATATAGAAACAAAGAAAAACAGTAGAACAGATGAATGAAACTATAAGCTGGTTTCTGTAAGAATAAATAAAAATGAAAACCCATGGGCAGACTTGGCAAAAACAAAAGAGAAAGGACGAAAGTAAATATAATCAGAATTTGAGAGGAGACATCGCGACTGACACCACAGAAATACATCTATGAGACAATAGTTTGGCGATTTATATGTCAACAAATTGGGCAATCGGGAAGAAATGGATAAATTCCCAGAATAATGAAGACTACCTAAACTGAAAAAGGAAGAAATAGAAAACGTGAACAGACTGATAATGAGCAAAGAATTTGAATCATTAATCAAAAATCTACTGACACACAAAAATCCAGGGCCAGATAGGTTCACAGGTGAATTCTACCAGATATTTAACAAGAGTGTGAAATATTCTATTTAAGTAGAATAGAATATTCCTGTCTTCACAAACTGTTCCAAATAATAGAAATGGAAAGAAAACTTCCAAATTCATTCTACAAGATGAGTATGATCACAGCTGGAATTCAAACCACAGCTGCACTTCCCAACTCCACTGTGCCCACACGTCATGGGCAGCTTGTCCAGACACCTGCACAAGAACCCAGGTTGGCCTCAGCAGGGACCCACATCTGCAGAACTGGAAAGTGTGGACAGTTGACGCTTCCTGAGAAGCTCTGGATTTCCTTCCCCGACTTACTGTCTCAGCTCCCTTGCTTCCTTTCCTGTCTCTTGAAGAGAACCATGTCCCCTGTTAGTGGTTCATGAAAGTGAGGGGCTAGATGTTCTATAAACATTCAATATGACAGGTAACATATAAGGGGACAAAAAAAAAACCCATATGATGCAGCCTCTCTCGCGGCTCCTATCACCCAATGTGGTAGAGTACAAATAAACCTAAGTATTCATTTGGTCAAAAATTGCACAGCACGTTGGGAAAGTATTAAGAGATGAGAAGCCTGGAAGAATTTCACAAATGCAGATATGAGCTCCCCTTGGAAGGAAGAAGAAAAATTACAGTCCCAAACACGCAAGAGTAAAATAATTTTAGGAAATGATACAAGAGCTTCAATGCATTCTATTCATGAAGTGTGTAAAATTGGCAATGCAAAAAATGGATTTTGAGGGTTTCACATAGAATTGCGAAGGAAAAATTGTGTCAAGAACTCAGTTGTGTGCACAGAGCTCAGCGGCTCCTGAGACATATAGAAAGCCCACCACCTGAAAAGGTAAACGTGTTTTTGGACCCCAGGAGCATATCTATGAAATCTGATGAGCAGTCTGGCCAAAGAGACACAGAATGGCAACTCTTGTGAAATTTGAACTTCAATTTCCTATATTTCCACTTAATTTCCATATATTAGGAAAAACCATGCCACGAAAATGATTTGCTAGAGTCTATAAATTTAAAAACAAACGACAAAACTCTAAGTCACCAGAGACCAAATAGGGAACATGTCAACATTGAGAGAAACCAGAAAAAAAAACAAGACTTTTAGTTACATTGTAAGTCAAGAAATCAGTGGGGTGCCTGGATGGTTGAGTCAGTTAAGTGTCTCACTTCAGCTCAGGTCTCGGTGTCACAATTTGAGGGTTTGAGCCCCGTGGTCAGGCCCTATGCTGACAGCTCAGAACCTGGAGCCTGCTTCAGATTCTGTGTCTCCCTCTCTCTCTGCTTTTCCCCGCTCACGTTCTGTCTCTCTCTCTCTCTCTATCAAGAATAAACATTTTGAAAAAATATTAGTCATAAGCAATCAATCATCAAGAAAAGGAAAACTATAGCTAAGAACACAAGACCCATAAAAAGAAATGGTATAAATAGACTTTGAGAAAATCAATTCCGCTTATCTGCCCACGTGAATACCAATAGTAAGATAAGTTACAGAGTAAGAGACAACATTCACAAATTGCATAACCACCAAGGGACCTGCATCTTGAATATGCTAAGAACCCTCAACAGTCAATAGGAAAAAAGGAAACAAACCTCCATCAAACAAGCACACCCTTGTGTAGTAGACATCCTATCCTTGAGGTTATAGACACATTAGTTACTGACTGGAGAAGACTCTTCACACCATCGACTGTCAGGGAAATTCAAATCAAGAATGCAACAGATGCCCTATACACACATCCCAATGTCTCAGGTAGGAACAACTCTGACAACAACATCCAGGTGAGAATCCAGCATACGTGGGGCCTCAAACAATGCAGGAAGGATTGACAAGCAAACACCAGCTCTGGAAAACCATTGGCTGTTGCTTATGAAATTATACATGGATGACTTAAAAAGGAACCTGGAAATACCACTCCCGAGTATTTGTCCCTGAAGAATGAAATCCCATGCTCAGAAAATAAATGGTGTGTAAATATTTACAGCATCTTTCTTAGTGTTAGAAGCTCAGAATAAGGCAAAAGTCTTTCTAAATATAAAGGAATAAACCAACTACGAAACTTCCATCAATGGGATGCTTTGCCAGAGAACTGTGACACTATTGATGCACACCTGAAATCAGGTGAACCTCAAAGACATGATGTGGAGGGAAGGGCGGTAGTCCCATAATTACAGAGGTGGTGTGACCTGGGACATTCACACAGCCAGACCATGGTGACAGTGGTTTGGTTGGGCATTCCTTATCTCTTTCTTTCCCAAACCACATGATGAGATACTCTGCTTCATTTGACAGCACTCCTATGTTCAACCACCCTCTGATGTATGGAGTCTCCACAGACTGAACCCTACAACCTCGGACTCCTCTGAATGGAGAGTTGTTGAGATCATACTCTGATGTGTGTTCTGACAGGAGCTGTTCCCTCCACTGTCCCTGGCTCTGGCGCTCTCCTGCAGGTCAGGGGGAGTAGGTTAGGAATCCTCCACTGAAACCATCTGTCTCCTGCACCTCACTCTCCCACAACATGAGGCCCAGACCTTCTTCCTCACACTTAGCTGGAAATGAAGTCAGTTCTATAGGAACAGATTTGCTCCTTGGATTAGAGGATTACTCCATCTCCCCCTTACCCTGGGCAATACTCTGGGCAAAGGTCTGCAGCTGCAGGGCGTGTCGGGGACAAACAGGATTCCAAACAGTTTGGAAACTGAGGGCTCTGTTTAGGGGTGGCTGGCAGCTTCACTGCCTTGTGGCTTGCTTGTCCTGGTGGCATGAGACTCCTGCCATACAAGTCAGGTCTGGGGTGATCAGGTTCCCAGCATCCCTAGTGGACTGTGCCCAGGGCAGAGCTTCCTTTCTGGGAGTGGGGCTGCCAACAATGAGTGAGTCGCACATCTCAGTGGCACCTGCTGGGGCTTGGCCTCAACAGCAAACAGCTTAGGGTCCCTGACATCCTGTCCCTCTGGGAAAGAGTCCTCTGAACAGGAGCTGGTCACCGGGAACCGTGTGTATTGGCTACAACAGTCTGGAGGGGAGATTGCAGTCAGGCTCAGGGGCACATGCCTATAGTCACAGTTACTTGCACTGGAGTTTCTTCTTGCTGATCTGGGGTGGGAAAGGAAAAGAACATACCTTAGTTCAAATAGTCTAGGTATTCTTTCTGGTAGTATATTTTCTGCAATAAATGCTTCTTCATGGGCTGTATGCCAACATGGCCATTTGCAGGCACTATAAATACATTATTTGAGTTTTTCTTCAAATTCCAGTGAGTTAACATGCAATGTACTATTACTTTCAGGTGTAAAATATAGTGATTCAACATTGCAATACAGCACCCAGTGTTCGTGATGAGCGCTCCCCTTAATCCCCATCAACTACCTCCCCATCCCTCCACACACCCTCCACATACTCCCCAGGGTAACCATCAGTTTTTCCCCTATAGTTAAGTATCTGTTTCGTGGGGCTTACGTGGTTCCATGGGTTAGGCCCACGACTCTTGATCTGGGCTCTTGTCTTGATCTCATCATTCCTGAGATCGAGCCCCACTTTGGTTTCTGCACTGACAGCACGACGTTTCCTTGGGATTCTCTTCCCATCTGCCTCTGCCCCACCTCCCATTCTCTCTCTAAATAAATAAGTGAACATTGAAAAACTCGCCTATTTCTTGGTTTGCCTCTTCTCTCTTATTTGTCCCTTTGCCCATTTGTTGTTTCTTAAATTCTACATATGGATGAAATCATGTATTTGTCTTTCTCTGACTTATTTCCGTAAATATAATACTCTCTAGGCCCATCCCTGTCCTTAACAATAGCTAATGTCATTCCTTTTGCGGCTGAGAAATATTCCAGTGTTCGTGGACGGGGTTATGTAGATATACCACGTATTCTATACCCATTCATCAATCAATGCATACTTCGGCTGGGTTGTTTCCATAGCTGGGCTGTTTGTGACATAGCTGCTATAAACAGAGAGGTACAATTCCCTTAAATTAGTATTTTTGTATCCTTTGGGTAAATACCTAGTAGTGCATTTGTTCTATCGTAACGTAGTTGTATTTTTAGCTTTCTAAGGAACCTCCATGCTGTTTTCCATAGTGGCTGTGCCAGTGTGCATTCCCACCAGCACCTCCAAAAGGATCCTCTTTCTCTGCATCCTCACCAACACCTGTTGTTTCTTGTGCTGTTGAGTTCAGCCTTTCTGACCAGTGTGAGTTGATATTTCATTGTAGTTTGGATTTATATTTCCCTGATGAGGAGTGATGTTGACCATCTTTTCATGTGTTTAGTGACAATCTGTAGGTCACATTTGGAAAAATGCTTATTCATGTCTTCTGGTCATTTTTTAATAGGATTATTCAGTTCTGGAGTTGAACTTTATACCATATATAGAAACCTTAAAGACTCCACCAAAAAAACCCCGCTAGAACTGGTACAGTAAACCTGTAAATTTGTAGCATACAAAATCAACATATAGAAATTTGTTACATTTCTATACACCAATAATGAAGCAGGAGAAAGAGAAATCAAGGAATCAATCCCATTTAAAATTACACCAAAACCATAATATACTAGAAATAAACCTAAGTAAAGAGGTACAAGATCTGTACTCTGAAAAGTCTGGGACATTTATGGAAGAAATTGAAGAAAACACAAAGAAATGGAAAATATATTCCATGCACATGGATCAAAAGAAAAATCATTGTTAAATGACAATACTATCCAAAGCAATCTAGACATTCAATGCAAATAATTCAATTTCCTGTCAAATAATACCAGCTTTTTTCCCAGAGCTAGAAAAAATAACTCTAAAATTATCATGGAACCACAAAAGACCCCAAATAACCAAAGATCTTGAAAAAGAAAAAAATCTGGAGGCATCACAATTCTGGGTATCAAGCTATATTACAATGCTGTAGTCATCAAGACAGGATGATACTGGCAAAAAAAAAAAAAAACATAGATTAATGGAAAAGATTAGAAAACCCTGAAATGGACACATCACTATATGATCAACTAATCTTTGACAGAGCAGGAAAGACTATCAAATGGAAAAAGTCCCTTCAAAAACTGGTGTTGAGAAAACTGGACAGCATCGTGAACTTGTAATGAACCTGGACCACTTTCTTACAGTACACACCAAAATAAATACAAATTGAATGAAAGACCTAAATGGGAGACAGGAAACCATCAAAATCCTAGAGGACGACACAGGCACCAACCTCTTTGACCTTGGCCAGAACAAGTTCTTACTAGACATGTCCCCAGAGGCAAGGGAAACAATAGCAAAAATAAACTATTGGGATCTCATCAAGATAAAAAGCTTCTGCACAGCAAAGAACAAATCAACAAAACTAAAAGGCAACTGACAAAATGGGGGGAGATATTTGTATGACATCTCAGACAATGGGTTAGTATCCAAAATCTATAAAGAACTTACCAAACTCAACACTCAAAAAACAAATAATCCAAAAAAAAAAAAAACAAAAACAAATAATCCAGTGAAGAAATGGGCAGAAGACATGAATACATATTTTTCCAAAGAAGACATCCAGATGGCAAAAAGACACGAATAAAGATGCTCAACAACACTCTTCATCAGTGAAATATAAAGCAAAACCACAATGAGATACCAACTCACACCTGTCACAATGACTAATATTAACAATTCAGAACACAAAAAATGTCAGCAAGGATGCAGAGAAAGCGAAACCCTTTCACACTGTTGATGGTAATGCAAACTGGCACAGCCACTCTGGAAAACAGTGTCGAGATTCCTCAAAAAATGAAAAACGGAACTATCCTGTGATCAAGCAATTGCATTTATCCAAGGATACCAAAGGTATCCAAAGGATGCCAAAATGCTGATTCGAAAGGGCACGTGCATCCCAATCTTTATGGCAGCCTTATCAACAAAAAACAAATTGTGGAACAGCCCAAATATTCATCAACACATGAATGCATAAAGAAGAGGTGGTAAATATATACAATGCAATATTACTCAGGCATCAAAAAGAATGACATCTTGCCAATTACAATAATGTGGATGGAACTACAGTGTATTATGCTAAGTGGAACAAGTCAGTCAGAAAAAGTCAAATATCCTATGATTTCACACATTAGTGGAATATAAGAAACACAACATACAGAAAGGAAAAATAAAATAAATCAAAACAGAGAGGGAGGAAACCAGAAGACACTCTTAAATACAGAGAACAAACTGAGGGGAAGTGGGGGAGGTGGGCTAAATGGCATGTGGCCATTAAGGAGGGCACTGGGTGAAATGAGAACTGGGTGTTATATGTATGCGATGGTTCTCTACATTCTACCCCTAAAATGAGTACTACGCTGTATGTTAACAGATTGAATTTACATTAATATAATACAAGAAAATTATATATAGAGAGAGACTGCCTCAAAATAGCAAGCTTCTGCACAGTGAAGGAAACAATCAACAAAACAAAAAAGCAACCTATGGAATGGAAGAAGATATCTGTAAATGACATATTCTCAGGGTTAGTTTCCAAAACGTATAAGTTTTTTTTAATTGTTTTCAAATTATCAGTAGAGTGTGTCCATGCAGTTCAGCACACTGTTGTGTGAGAAGCAAAACTCGTGTCTTCCACTTTTATATTGTGGTAAGATCTCACTGAAAATGAGACCCACACTCTTCACAAAATTTTAACCATACATTACAGTATTGATAATTACAGGGGTAATGATGTGGAGACCCCTTTAAAACTTGTCATCTTGCATAACACAAAATCATAGCCCTTGAGATCTACTCCTCATTGACCCTCCCTGCCAGGCCCTGGCAACTGCCATTCCACTCTCCATTTCATTGTTATCAAAACCCAAATTCAGCTGCCTGTTGCTGGAAAGGTCAATGTTCAAAGTTTTAGTTTGGGTGGCAAAGGAATTTGAGCTATATTCAGAAGGCCAGCCACTGGGGAAAAGGCAAACTCTTGTCCAAACGCCACCTCTGAGGTTTCTCCCTGACCCAGGGCGTTTTAAAGCAGTAGAGGGTACTTAAACAAGCAAGGCAGTGCCATGGTCAAAACCATCTTTTGATCATGGGCAGACTCCATGGTGCAAGCTGCCAAAGTAACCTCAACTCCCCTCCATCTCCAGCTGAAGAGGGAACCAAACTACATGAGACTGCCAGAGGCCAGGAAAGAACCCCCATAAGGGATTAGAGGAGAAAACCCCTGGGGCTCACACATGGTCAGCAGTACTTTCTGTTCTCCCCAGCTGGCATAAGAAAATACTAAAATACAACCTTGTAGTTCACCAATCATCACTCAGAATACTGACAAATGTTTTCCTCAGTGAACTCAGAGGAACCTTCAAAGCAAAAACCAAAAGGATCAAATGGCTTGCAAACTAATAGCCAAGGAGAATAAGACACACAAAACTACAAAGAGATTTTTAGCATCACCCCTAAAGGTAAAATTGACAATGTTTACCTCCGCATCACAAGGAAGCAAAGCAGTGGTCTCTGTAATGAGAAAAAGTAGTCATCCAAAGAAAGTGACCCAGCAGTACCACAGGACATGGATTTGATAGAGAAGTTAAGGGTGATATAACTGCATAGCCCATATGCAAGTAGCTGGAGGAAAGATTGAAGGTGTTGACTAGAGCCATGCCTCTGGGTCCAAATCCCTACCCATGTCCATGTGACCACTCTTGACCATGGCCCACCTGCCCCTCCCACATCCACCCCAGCCGAACTGATGTGCAGGGTCACCCAATGCCACACCCTGGGACTGTTGCCGAACCCCACAGGGGGCCCCCAGGTGCAGGGTGCTGGCCACCTGGCACAGCCCTCTATTCTGTCTGATGGTCTAGACCTGGCTTTGCTGAGGATCCTCCATTTATCCATTCTCACTGGCAGATGTCTCTGAGCAGGGGCATGAGGCTGGCAGAGGGCCAGGTCACCCTGAGGGCGCCCCTCTTGCTCTTTGCACTCTGGGCAGTGCTGGCTCCTGTGCAGGGTTCTCAAGGGCATCCCTCATGGTGCTACATCTCCTCTGAGATAGTAATTCCCAAGAAGGAGCCACACCACAGCAAGGGCATTCAGATGCCTGGCTGTCTGTCCTATAGCCTGCGTTTTGGGGCAAGAGACATGTTATGTACATGCGGCACAAGAAACTCTTTTGGTCCAGACTCTGCTGATGATGACTCAGGATGCTCAGGGAGCCTTGCAGGTGGACTACCCCTTCATGCCTCCAGACTGTTACTACCTCAGCTACCTGGAGGAGATTCCTTTTTCCATGGTCACAATTGACACAGGCTATGGCAGCCTTGAAGATATCATGAAGTTGGATTAACTTGCCTATGATATGAGACCCCTCGGTGGTTTCCAATGGTTTGAACACTTTGTTTCTCACATAGTCGCAGACATCTGTGCAATGGGACCTACTTATAACCTGGGATATAAGGAGGACAGGGGACCCCCTGTTCCTCAAGGAAATGCCAGTGCAGCCCCAAGGATCTCTAGTAAGTTCTGTTCATCCCATCACAGAATTTTCAAAGGACTTGCTTTCAGTTTCAAAACAATGTATAGTGTGTTAACCACGTGGAAAAAAGTGCCCAATTCCTAGTAAGGCTAGTTAGCTTAATTGAGTCCATATTTCATGCTATTGATGTAAGTTATTGGTTTCATGGTCATTTATAGTGAGAGACATCAAGCTCACACAGGCAATTATGTGTTGCATCAGAGCCCCTTTTTTTTCCTCTTCAATAGTATGAGTGAAAGTATTTTCGATTTCTTAAAACACATTCACCCTTAATGTGGTTTGAGATGGGCCCCATGAGGTTCATGGCAGTCCAGTTGTATATTCTATATGCCATCCACCAATGGCTTATATGCCATCATTCTGGGTTATTTAGGCAGACATTATTTACTCTTTTCTGTCATACCAACGCATCAGATGGCAAGAAATTGTGGCTTGTGCATTGACACTGATGAATGTGCTTGCCAAAAAAGGTCCAGCTGCTTTAGGACCCAACTAACTGGTATAATGGAAGCTTTCAGTAACTGTTCCTTCATTCATATGCAGCACATAATGAATTGTGGAATAGGCAAGTGCATGTTCAACACTGAACTGGTGCATTTAAATAAAAGCCTGACCCACTATCATTATGGAAACTACATAGTGGATCCAGGAAAGCAGTGTGACTGCGGCTCATTCAACCAGTGCTACAGCAATCTAGGCTGTATGCGTGATTGTATCTGAACCCCTGGGGGCAAATGGAATACAGGCAGATGCTATACAGACTGCACCAACTCCGCTGCTTGGACACCCTGCAGACCAATTCAAAATATACGTGATCTTCCAGAGTTCTGCCATGGGGTGACCTTGGCGTACCCTGTGACTTCCATATGCAAGATGGAACCGGGTGCACTGAAGAGGGCTGCTGCTATCATGGAAACTGCACTGACCGCACTATTCACTGCCAAGAAAGCTGTGGCAGAAATTCTGGGAAAGGTGAAGATGTCTGCTATACCATAAATCACAAAGGCAGCCGACATGGACACCGCAGAACACCCCGGGGAAGTCAACGCTGAACCTGTTCCCCTACAGGCGTGCCGTGTGGAAGGCTGCAGTGTAGGAATGTCACACATCTCCCTCAGCCGCAAGAACATGTTGGATTCCATCTGTCTGAGATCCAGGGTTCTGATGTTTGGGGCTGGGTTAACAGAGTAGCACAGGAACAACCCAGATTCCTCATGTGAGAACGGGTACTTCCTGTGCTTCTGGATAGTTCTGTTGGGACACCTACTGCACTGGCAGTGGGGCTCAGCTTAATTATGACTGTATCCCAGAGAATTGCAGTCACAGAGGGATGTGCAACCATAACAGGAACTGCCACTGCCACACAGGCTGGGATCCTCCATGGTGCACGGACAAGGCACTGGTGGGAGCACAGACTGTGGACCCCTCCCAGAAGAATTCAGCCAGTCAGGCAAAGTCATGAATCCATGGTATATCTCAGAGTGGGTTTTGGTCACATTTATGCCATAATGGCTGCATTCCTTTTTGTTGTTTCTGGAAATGTCAGAACTATAAACACAGAGAAAGTTAAGGAAGAGATTTTTGGAGAAGACAATCCATAATTTAGCCTCCAGACCCCTGAACAACTATACACAATGCATCTCGTGCATCTGTAAAAACACAGTATTGAGGCGGCACAGCTGACATCCACGTTTCCAAGGGTCTGCGGGAGACACAGGGGTCCTCAGGCACATCACAGCTCTGACACCAGGTCTCTCATGGGTCACCGACCAGCACTCTGAAATAAAACTTGAAAACTGCATGCTTCTGGCTTTTATGTAGTTTTTAAGCCTGTAAGAGCCCAAACTGAGCCTTAGTTTCTGGGAAGAGGACCTGAGTCAGAGCTGTGTCTTGAGCGGAAGTGTCTGGTTCCAGAATTAAGAGAAGTTGACACAAGCTCCTTTATTGGCAACTTCATGAGTTTTCTCCAAAACTACGCTGTTGTGGACTGAAAAGTTTCTCATTCTCCAGGTAATCTGTCTTCCCCCAGTCCCATGTGGGCTCAGGATAATGGAGGGCTACCACCCACCCATACTACCTGTGCACACGGGCGTGTCTGCGGGCTGTGAGGGAAGGGGACTGGCATTAGGTTCCACTAGCCCAAGCTGTGCCTCTCTGGAGAGCAAATTTCCAAATGTGGGAGACTGAGACCATGAAGCTGAAAGGAGCACCCCATACATCAATCAGAAAGGTAGGCACAAGTGTCTATGGATGACTCTGGCATCCAGAGGGAGACCGGGAAAGGTGAATCCCTGCTCTCTTTCTCTTGCCTACTTTTCAGTGAGTTTAACCGTAGATAAGAATCTGCCTAGGGTTCCCACTTTGGTTTCCCAAGCACCTTCTAGAATAACACAGAGGTGAGCCTGTGAAAGTTAGCGAATTCAGCCCCATCCGCTCCCAAGAAATCCTGTACTTGCTACCCTGTTTTCTATGTCCTGATCATTGCGAATGTGGGATGGAGGCCTGCCCTTCCCTGGGTCCTTGTGCCCTCTTGTTCTGGGCTCTGTAAGTCATAAATCCTGTGCTTCCATTTCCTTTGTTGGGGGTGTACTGAAACCCCACCTTCAGTCACAAGGGGCCCGCACATCTCATGTACCCCAAACGAGAGCTCAGATACCTAGGGAGCTGCCTGTCACCCACTGTGACTTGCTGTTGCCACTTCCTTCAGCAGGTCACAGTCTTCATGTTCTTAATTCAGTCCAGAAGCTGAGGTCCCACAATACATTTATCCTCAAGGATGGGATTGGGAGCCTAGCTGATGCCCCCCTACAATGCCTTAGACCTAATAATGGCTCACTCATTCCTCACCCTCACGTCTCAGCTGCTGTGGGAAGGAGCTGGTGCTTGCTGGTGGTCTGTAGCTTTGATTTGGGCTTATGCCAGGTGTTGCCAGAAACCCTCACCCTAAATTATCAGTGCCATAAAAGGTCAGACTCCCTGCAGAGACCAACAAGCAGGCACCAGTCTGGGGGTACAGGGGTGTGTATTTCCTATTCACCTCCAAAGGAGGTGGACACCGAGAACAGTGTTCCTAGATTAGTGTCGAAGAAGAGGCCAGCTGCTTGGTCCACTGTGTTGCGGCCAGCACCATGGTGTTGTGCTTGATTAGTCAGCCCTAGCTAGTCATGGAGGCAAATCTACAAGGAGCATCATGGCACCCAGGGTGGAGGTCTTGGCCAAGGCAAGCTCCCCCTAGTGGCTGCAATCCTCGCTGCTGTCGCCAATGGCTCCCCACCTGTCAGGTATTGGGTGGGACACCTCAGTGTGGGAGGCCACAGAACATGACTCTGGGAAGAAATAACTTCTATCCCAGATTTTCCCTGTCACGATCCACTACACCTACATGTCCAAGGACCAGCGTGAGAGATAGAAATGGTGACAGGCACTATACCATCATGGAAATGCAAGGCTTCCTAGAATCATTTGTCCAAAGGGAGGGAGACAAGGACACTGATTGGCTTTTGTGGGTCTTCGTCATTGGCTCCGAGCTGTTGCTTACAGCACTTGACATAATGCAGTCGCTGGATTGGTCCAAGACCGCCAAAGTCATCATTCACTGAAAAACTCAAAGTATCCACAGCCTGTTTACAGAGACACCCTAGAGGAGCCTCCAGACTTTTCACTCTATCAAAAGACCATGACAAGCACACCAAGGCACAGGACAGGAGACACAGACAAAAAAGGGGGAAGGCTCTGAGGAAGACGCTCCCCAAGCCCCCAGAGCCCACAGAGGTAGGAAGAAAGAAGCTCTGATTCCTGAGACTTGAATTTTTATGGCATGGCAGCACAGGCCCACTGGGAGAGGTCAAGCCCAGGTGACGCCATCCACCTCTAAGATAGAATGGGGACAATTCAAAGAGTGTGGGGTTTTTGTTTTTTGTTTTTGCCTTGTGTCATGCGCCCAAGATCCTTGACCATTTCCAACCTGGAGGAGAGGCCCTTGACAACACCATCTAAGGAGCTCTTCATGAAGGACCACCCTGACCTTAAGTCTGTGCCATTACATTCACAGTGGGGGAACAGGACGACACAGGTTCCTGTCCACGTGACAAGAACCTGATCTCCTCAGGACCCACTGTGGAGAATTTGGGCATAGGAGGGCATGCATCCATGCTGATAAGAACCGGTTTCATCAGGACCCCCTGTGGAGGATTCCAGAGGACGAGGGCCCAGGTCCACACCGAAAAGAACCCGGTTTCGTCAGGACCCGCTGTGGAGGATTCGGGAGGACCCGGGCCGGCGTCCACACAGACAAGGACCCGGTCTCCTCAGGACCCACTGTAGAGGATTCAGAGGGACGTGGCCCTGCGTCCACACTGACAAGAACGCAGTCTCCAAAGGACCCGCTGAGAAGGATTCGGGAGGACGAGGGCCCGCGTCCACACCGACAAGAACCTGGTCTCCTCAGTTCCCGCTGTGGAGACTTCGGGGAGACGAGGGCCCGTGTCCACACCGACAAGAACCCGGTTTCGTCAGGAACCGCTGTGGAGGATTCGGGAGGACCTGGGCCGATGTCCACACAGACAAGAACCCGGTCTCCTCAGGACCCACTGTGGAGGATTCAGGGGGACGTGGCCCTGCGTCCACACTGGGGGACGTGGCCCTGCGTCCACACTGACAAGAACCCGGTCTCCTCAGGACCCGCTGTGGATACTTTGGGGAGACGAGGGCCCGTGCCCACCCCGACAAGAACCCGGTGTCGCAGGACCCACTGTGGAGGATTCAGGGTGACGTGGCCCCGCGTCCACACTGACAAGAACCCGGTATCCTCAGGACCCGCTGTGGAGGATTCAGAGGGACGTGGCCCTGCGTCCACACTGACAAGAACCCGGTCTCCTAGGGCCCACTGTGGAGGATTCAGGGGGACGTGGCCCCGCGTCCACACTGACAAGCACCCGGTCTCCTCAGGACCAGCGGTGGCGGATTCAGGGGTACATGACCCGGCGTACACGGACAAGAACCTGGTCTCCTCAGGACCCACTGTGGAGGATTCGAGAGGACGAGGGCCAACATCCAAACCTACAAGAACCCGGTCCCCTCAGGACCGGCGGCAGAGGATTCGGGAGTATGAGGGCCCGTGTCCACGCTGACAAGAACCAGTTTCATCAGGACCTGCTGTGGAGACTCTGTGTGGACCAGGGCCCATGTCCACACCGACAAGAACCCGGTCTCTTCAGGATCCATTGTGGAGACTTCGGGCGGACAAGGTCCCGTGTCCACACCAACAAGAATCCGGCTTTTCAGGACCCGCTATGGAGGATTCGGGAGGACCTGGACCTGCGTCCACACGGACAAGAACCCGGTCTCCTCAGGACCCGCTGAGGAGGATTCGGGAAGACGAGGGCCCGTGTCCACACTGACAAGAACCCAGTCTCCTCAGGACCCGCTGTGAAGGATTCAGGGGGACGTGGCCCCGTGTCCACACAGACAAGAACCCGGTGTCCTCACAACCCGCTGTGGAAACTTCGGGTGGACGAGTGCCCACGTCCACACGGACAAGAACCCGGTCTCCTCAGGACCCACTGTGGAGGATTCAGGAAGACGTGGCCCTGCGTCCACACTGACAAGAACCCGGTCTCTTCAGGACCCACTGTGGAGGATACAGGAGGAGGTGGCCCTGCGTCCACACTGGGGGACGTGACCCTGCGTCCACACTGACAAGAACCCGGTCTCCTCAGGACCCGCAGTGGCGGATTCAGGAAGACGTGGCCCCGCGTCCACACTGACAAGAACCCAGTCTCCTCAGGACCCATTGTGGAGGATTCAGGGGGACGTGGCCCCGCGTCCACACTGACAAGAACCCGCTCTCCACAGGACCTTCTGTGGAGACTTCGGGGGGATGAAGGCCCGTGTCCACACCGACAAGAACCCGGTTTCGTGAGGACCCGCTATGGAGGATTCAGGGGGACGTGGCCCCGTGTCCACACAGACAAGAACCCGGTGTCCTCACGACCCGCTGTGGAGACTTCGGGTGGACGAGTGCCCACGTCCACACGGACAAGAACCAAGTCTCCTCAGGACCCACTGTGGAGGATTCAGGGGGACGTGGCCCTGCGTCCACACTGGGGACGTGGCCCTGCGTCCACACTGACAAGAACCCGGTCTCCACAGGACCTTCTGTGGAGACTTCGGGGAGACGAGGGCCCACGTCCACACCAACAAGACCCGGTTTCGTCAGAACCCTCTGTGGAGGATTCGGGAGGACTTGGGCCTGCGTCCACACAGACAAGAACCCGGTCTCCTCAGGACCCACTGTGGAGGATTCAGGGGGACGTGGCCCCGCGTCCACACTGACAAGAACCCGGTCTCCTCAGGACCCACTGTGGAGGATTCAGGGGGACGTGGCCCCGCGTCCACACTGACAAGAACCCGGTCTCCTCAGGACCCACTGTGGAGGATTCAGGGGGACGTGGCCCCGCGTCCACACTGACAAGAACCCGGTCTCCTAGGGCCCACTGTGGAGGATTCAGGGGGACGTGGCCCCGCGTCCACACTGACAAGAACCCGGTCTCCTAGGGCCCACTGTGGAGGATTCAGAGGGACGTGGCCCTGCGTCCACACTGGGGGACATGGCCCCACGTCCACACTGACAAGAACCCGGTCCCCTCAGGTCCCGCCAAGGGAGGAGCAGGCGAGGAGAAAGCCAGGCCCCGGGAAGAGGAGCTTCCGGAACCTGGAGGCTGAGGGGGGCGCTGTTCGCCAGACCCTGGGGGGAAAGGACCCTGCGCGGCTTCGTGCGCCTTGACACTGTGTCCCCCGCGGGGCTTACCTCACCGGCGCCGGGCGGCGGGGCCGCGCGGCCGTGTTCCTGCTCCGCGCCCACTCGGTTCCCGCCGCTGCCTCATGCGGTTCGCGGTCCAGGAGCGGGCTCCCCTGGCGGAGCTCGCACTCCCGCCGCTCTGGCCTCGCGGGTCCCTTCGGCCTCCGCGCGGGGCGGGGTGTCCCTTCCGAGTCTGCGACGGCGCCGTGGGGACTTCTGTGAGACACCCCGGAGCTGCAGATGGCTCCGGGCAGGACAGACGTGCTCACAGGGGCGGTTCCTCCGCGGCCAGGAGCACAGAGCAGCTCTCCGCCCCCGTGCGTCTTCCTGCGTTTCTGTCCCCAGTGCCCTGTCCTGGGACAGCAGGCCTGCCACCTCCTTGCTGAGATTTCCTCTGGGGCACGTCGTTCCTTCCGCCGCGGTTGCAAATGGCACCGTCTCTTCCTTTCTCTTTCCGACGGGTCGTCAGGAGCGTGCAAACGTGCACGTGGAGTGTGTGTGCTGCTCTCCTATCCTGCGAGTGTCCTCGTTGCTCCTTCCGTTGCCCTTGGAAATAACGTCGCCAGTTATGTTACCAGCCAAAGTGGGTTTCTTCAGGAGTAGCGGAGAATTGCCATCCGGGCCCAGCAAGCTGTGGCAAAACCGCGGCCGAACGGGGAGCACACGGAGAGGAACGCTGTTTCGCGGAGAAGAGGAAGTTGGGAGCGTGGTTTTGAAGCGAAGTCCGCAGGAGGAAAGCAGGGCTCCAGGGCGGGCAGGCGCCTCCCGGGCCCAGCTGCAGGCGCGGTGGGTTTCCTGCAGGGGCCGCAGGGCAAGGCTTCCCCTGGTGGGGCCTGAGCCGGGGGGTTCTCTCCGCGGAGGGTTCTAATCTTGGGTCTGTAGCCCTGGGTTGTTCCCCAGCCTGACCCTGGGTGGTGGGCTCCGCCTTCCAACCTCCCCTCCTCGCCTCCCGAGTCCACTTCCGGGAGATGTCCCTTCATTGGTTTTCGCAGTTCTAACAGCTTCTTAGTGGCGTCTTGTGGACAACCGGAATTCCAAATCCCACTGCTTCCGCTGCACCCAAGACACGTGGCCACCAATAGAACCCTCCCACGTGCCTCTGGCTCACGTGCTGCCTCCTGCAGGGCCCGTGGCCTCTCCGCCTGGGTGAGCTGGGTCTGGGCGTGGGCCTACGTCACAGCGTTTGACCCCTCTCTTGCTTCTGTCATGTGGGGCTGACACTGTTGTTTCGAGGAGTACCTTACTCTGTGATTTCAGACGTGCAGTGAACTTGTCACGGCAGCGCAAATACGCTTTACCTGGAGGCTCATTTCTTTACCGCGTTTGCCACTTCACATGAGATACTTTGGTAAGTTTTACCCCAAACAGGGACACCCTCGCGAGAAACCACCACAGAACCCCTAATGAGGAAATCCCTGCGTTTCCACATTAGACCCCAGACCACAGGCCCACTTCAAGTGTCCCCACCTGCCCCACTGTGAAAGGTCTTTTCCCAATCTGATCTGGATTCTTTTGGGGAAGTGCTCCTGAGACTTTCCCCTATCTGTGTAACCTGGGGGGATTTAAAGAGCAAGGTGGTTCCTGGGGCGCCTGGGGTCTCAGTCTGCTAAAGACCGAGTTCACTTCAGGTCATGATCTCCAAGTTGATGGGTTCGAGCACCTGCTTCTGGCTGTGTGCTAACAGCTCAGAGCCTACAGATTGCTTGAGATCTGTGTCTCCCTCTTGCTAACCCCTCCCCCTATCATGACCGGTCTCTGTCTCTCTTTTTCAACAATAAATAATAAATGTTAAAAAAAAAAAAAAGAGTAAGATGGTTCCTGAGTGGCCTTTTCTGGATGGCTTCTGTCACTGAGGATGTTTTCTGCATTCACCCATGTTGTGACGTGTATCAGTCCTTCCTTTTTAAATTCTGATTGAATGTATGTAACATAACACTTACCACGTAAGTCACTTTAAGCATACAGTTGTCTGGCATTAACTGCATTCACACTGTTGTACATCCATCTCCAGAACGTTGTCATGTTCCCCTAGGGAAACTCTGTATCTATTAAACCCTAAATCCCAATTCCCCTTTCCCCTCGGCCCCTACAGCCACATTCTACTTGGTGTCTCTGAGTATGACTTTTCTGGACACCTCACTTAAGTGGAACCATAGTGTATTTTCCTTCTGTCACCGGCTCATTTCACTCAGCATAATGACTGCCAAGTTCAGTCGGAGTGCAGGTGTGTGTCAGAACTCTCTTCCTTTTGAAGGCTGAATTATATTCCATTGTGTATATACTACATTTTGTTTATTTACTCACCTGTGAATAGTTACTTGGGTTGCTTCCATCTTTTGGCTGTTGTGAAGAAGCTGCTATGAATATGGGAACATGAATACCTGCTCAAGGCTTTGCTTTAAATTTCCAGATGTAAGTGCAGATGTGCAGTTCTGTGATAGCTTTCTGAGAAACCAGTATTCTCTACAGCCACAACATTTTACTTTATTTCTTTGTATGACAGAATAATATTCCTGTTTAAGGGTCTGCCCCAGGTTGTTTATCCATTCACACACCGACAGGCATTTGCATAGTTTCTACAATGTGGCTATTGTGAACAGTACTGCTATGTATGTGCACATGCACTTTGTTTAAACAACTGTTTTCAATCTTCGAGATATACATCTAGGAGTAGTATTGTTGGGCCATATGGTAATTCTATGTTTTTATCTTTTTTGGGGGGGGGAATTGCCAAACTCTTTTACACATAGTCTCCACCATTTTACATTTCCACAAGCAAGGTTGAAGTGTTCCAATTTCTCAACATCTTTACCAACATTTGTTATTTTATAGTTGTATTGATTAGAGCATTTTTAGTGCGTGTAAAAGGGTATCTCACTGTGGTTCAAATCTCCATTTCCATAAGGACTATTGATGTTTAATATCTTTTCAAGTGGTATTCACCATTTGTATGATTGCACTGGGGAAAGATATATCCAAATCCTTTGTCCATACTAAAAATTGGGTTGTCTTTTTGTTGATGAGTTGTAAAAACTCTTTATACATTCTGCATAACACGCTCTTACCAGACAAATACTGTGCAAATATTGTCTTCCATTAGGCTTTGGCTTTTCACTTTGGGGATAGCATCTTCTGGTGTACAAAGGTTTCTAATGTTGAGAAAACTAAATTTATCTACTTTTCTTTCCTACTTGTGCTTTGGTGTCATCTCTAACAGCATTTCTAAACCCAATGGTCATGAAGATTTATCTCGATATATTGCTTCCAGAGGTCATAATTTTACATTTAAACTGTTGATCCATTTTGATTTGATGTTTGTATATGGTGTGAGATATGGACGCAATTTCATTCCTCTGCACATGGATAGCCAGCTGTCTAGCACCCTTTATTAAAAAGACCATTTGCTCCCCAATGTCATGTTGTCTGCTCCTGTCAAAATTCAGTTGACCAAAGATGAAGGGGATTATTTCTGGGTTCTCCATTAAATATCACTGACCTGTACGTATCTTTATTTTGTAGTGTTTATTTATTTTTGAGACAGAGAACACGTGAGGCCCAGAGAGAAAGGGAGAGATAGGAAACTGATTGGTGTGCAAAGGAAAGGGTTTGGATAGACCTGAGAAGGATACATTTCTTTGACCTGTGGTTACTCGGGTGTCCTGTAACTTGATTATGTTCATCTAAACTCATAGAATCTTATAATAAACATGGTCATTTACCATATTTAAGTTACTTCTGTTAATATCTCATTACTTTGATTATTAGATAAAATTTTATAAAATTATTTCTATAAATACTTTTGTCTTCACACTGTGGATTGTGTTCCTTCCTAGGTTGGTGGTTGTCTGATGACCATATAGAGTAGATAGATAGGATGGACCAGTTGTGTAGGGGGGACAGATTTAGTTCCGTTCATGGAAGTGACAGTTTCTAAGGCAAGACTGTGGGGTCAAGGGGCTGAGATGGGGTGCAAAATAATAACATCATGGGAATGAACTCAAGGCTATTGTGGAGAGAGTCTGTCATGTTTTACCTATACAGTTCTTTCCTCAATGCGAATTATTATTAGGAGACCTGCCAACCTAACAAACTGTTGTTAAATCCACAGGAAATGAATGGAAGAGTCCAGAAGGAGGCTGGCAGGTGGTGGAGGCAGGGAGGGAGCCTGGTGGGCAGAAGCCTGGTGGTTGAGCAAGGGCCTGGAAGGAGCTGTAAATGTTAACCAGAAGGACGATGGTCCAGATCCAGGACAGAGCTCTTGTCCCTGCACACCCCAGAGCTCAAGACATCCTGGGAAGGGAGACCCTGGGAACAAATGGGAATGGAAGCCAAAGCCCCAGAGGAAGGAGGAATCTACAAGCAGGCATGTGCTACCCCATGTGCAAGCTGTATTCACAAAATATTGAAGTCATAATTATTTATTGTGTATATCTAAAGTTGGTGTCAAATATTCTTTTCCATATGAAATTATGGTCTTTTAAAAAATATTGCCAATAGTGGGTAATTTCATTATAATACTTTCATAATGATGTGAATCCTCTATAATGACTTTAATATAACATAAAAGTATCTATTATCTATCTATCATCTATCTACCCTCTATCACCCATCACCTATCCACTTATCATCTATCTACTATCTAGCATTCTGATCTCTATTTGAAGTCTATTCAGCTAACTCAGCATTTATCCTCTTGGCACATGCCTTCAGGACTATGAACACATTTTCTGCAATTTCTTTAGGCTCCGGATTTTTAGATTCCAATGATGTCCAGGTCAGCCAATCCATTTTCATTAATGTGGTTGTTTTAGTGCCATTAACTTCCTACCTCAGATACTGATGGTCTATGTCCATATCAGTGAAGAGTCCCCCACTTTTCTGTGACATCTGTGCCTCCTCCCTGAGTTAACAGCCCCTTGTGTTGGATGGGGATTTCTCAGGAGATGGAGACAACAGCCATGTATGGGAATCATATCTGCAGGTGACAGAAAGGTGTCCATGTCTTGGTGTCTGTGCACTTAAAGATGTAGGCACTGCTTCCAAGCTTTGCAGATGACTGAGGAAGCAAACCCCCTCAGCAGAGAACCATCAAGATCAGAAGTCTCCAGGTGTGCTCAAGCTCTGCAGGTAGTTGTCAGGTGAGGTTAATACATCAGTGTGGAAACTAAAAGAAATATGATCCTGGGAACAAGTGTCCTTTGCTTGTTATATTTACACCAGACTGGACATCAATATAGATTTTTCCTATGCAGTTATGTGAGGAATGACTGTTAAAATTTAATGTACTTAAAGACTTGATTTGGAAAGTTTTCTGGAGAAAATATGGATCCCTTCAAATATCTTTTGGACAGATAGAGTATAGTGAATTGTGGTCCACTCATTTGTTCACTATCTGATCAGAAAGGTGAGGCCATTACTTGACCTGCCTCCAACAAAATTCATAGACCAAGTGTTGCCTTGACTGAGGACCAACAAGCCTGCGGATCCACAAAGAGATGCCCACAGGTGGACCTGGAAGGACAAGGGGAGCCTGACTCAAGTTTTGTCCACTTATCAGGACATGCTCCCTCCCACACAGGCAAACTTCTCAAGATCTAGAGTAAACTCCAATCTCAGGGTGTGGGAGCCCACCGCTCTCTCCTCAGACAGTGCTGAAGTCCCTAAGGAAGGCAGAACTGTATTCGAGAAACAGAAGAGACTGTAGGGCCTTCCTTGTGCCTGTTGAGAGGTCCCAAAGGTGAGGGTTTCAGATGTCAGATGTGGGATGATGGGAATGGTTGTGACTGCTGGTGACTGGCCCAGGCTGAGTCACCTTGTCCCCAGGGGTCCTGTCCCAGATGCAGCTGCAGGGGTTGTGCCCAACTGGTGAGTGCCTTGCACACTCTGCACCTCACTAGCAGCATCTTGGGGTTCTCCATCTCAACCAGTAATTTCTGGTGGAATTGGATCCACCGACCCCAGCAGAGTGGATGCAGTGGATGGTTCACATACTATCATATATTCTATTATCACATACTAGGGTCCAGACCACAAGAGCCACATGTCCAAGAGTTAGGCAGTTTGTTAGGCAAGAGGAAGAGGGATGAAGCAGGTGCTGGCCACCCCCTTGGAGGTTCCCCCAGGATTAACAGCCACACAATCAGAACCGCCTCTAAGGGGGAACAGGACAGAATAGGCTTAGCCACAGAGCTGGCTCAAACACCACAAAGGACTTCTGAGAGCTGAGCATCGGCCCAAAAATTGCGATTTGCCCTTAGGTTACCTAAAAGTCACAAGGGGGCATTCAGGACAGCAGAGGTAACTGAGATCTCCTGGGGTGCTCAGGTTACCAGGGGGAGCTGAGGACACCAGTGTCGCTCAGTTCTGCATGGAGCACTCAGACCTCCAGGGGGATGCTCAGGTGTCCTTGGGGCGTTGAGGTCACTAGTTGCCACTCAGTTCACCTGGGGGCACTCAGGTCATCAGGAACACACAGGACACCAGGAGCCACGTAGGGAACCTGGAGGTTCACAGGTCTCCAGGGGGCACCCAAGATCTCAGAATTCATATCCGGAACCAGTGTTTCAGGGTCAGGTTTCCTGTGAAGCATCTTTCTCATCAGGCCCTGCAAACTTCAACCTGACCAGCAAACAGTACACACTGTTTCCTAAACCATTTACAAACACAGATGTCTTCTAACATTTAGAGTGAACAGTCATATAGTAGTGCCGACCTTGACAGAGACCAAGCTCGGGGATAAATTAACTCTCATATGATCAGACCTGTGCCTCACAAGTACACGGGCCACCATTTAAAATAGATGTAAGTGATTTTCAAACAGAGGAGACTGACTCATTCAAGTGATCTAAACTTAATATATTTGAGCAGCTCCTCTCTCCTTTTATTTTCCTTAAGGTTTTCCTTTGATGCCCATGAAGAGAGAGCATGAGTAAAGACTCTTGTAGTTGTCGCAACCCCACAGCTTCTTCATCAACTCCACGACTTTCTCTCAAAGATTCTCAGTATATACACGTTCCTGTGAGAGAAAAGAGTAGTTTCTACCCTTCACTCCTTTTGTTCTCCATCCAGTTCAGGAAGCCTGAGACAACCAGTGGGCAGGCACACTGAGTCAAGTCTTAGAAAACGGTCAGCCAGGGGTCCATTCTACTTAAGTACTTAAGGAATCATCCACTGGATCCACCTGTCTCTGCACCTGCCTCTCCACAGAACATGAGGCCCAGACCTTCCTCACACTCAGGTGGACATGAAGTCAACTGTATGGGAGCAGATTAGGAACTCAGTTTAGTGGGTTATTTCACCGCAGTTTTCCATAGTAGCTACACTATGTTGCACTCCCATCAAGTGAATTCTAAGATTGCCTGTTCTCCACATCCTCAGCAACACTTGAGATGTTCTCGTTGTGTTTGCCTTATTTTATAATAGCCTTGCTATCAGTTGTGAGGTGATATCTCAGTGGATCGGGGGTGGAATTCTCTGATGATTAGTGATGATGAACAGCAAGTCATATGCTGGATGGACATTTTTTCAACCTTAATAGCAAAATGGATATTTACATGTTTGACCCAAATTTTAATCAGGTGATGCGTTTATTATTATAATTGTGATTTTTGCTATTGATGTTAAGGAGTCCCTCCTGTATTTTGGATATTAACTCCTTTTCAATATTTTTAATGTAATGTCTCCCATTTCATAGACTGCCTTCTCACCCTGCTACTGTTTGATTTGCCCCCTTTCTAGTTTGATGCAGTCCCCCTTGTCTGCCATGGTTCTCTGTGATTTTGCTTTTGTATCAAATAAATCATTGTCAAGAGAATGTCATGATGGGTATCCTGTGTGTTTTCTTTGAAGGCATTTTGGGTCAGCTGTTCTGCTTAATCTTTAATCCATTTTGAGATTTTTTTGTGTTGACATATATGTATGATGCAAGAGTACGGCCAAATGTCATTATTTTGCACGTGTATATCAACACCATTTTTTAATGTTTCTTTTATTTTTGAGGGAGAGAGACAGATCATGATCAGGGGAGGCACAGGGATAGAGGCAGACACAGAATCCAGGCTCTGAGCTGTCAGCACAGAGCCTGATGTGGGGCTCAAACCCACAAATCATGACAACAATACGTGACTGGAAGTTGGATGCTTAGCTGACTGAGCCACCCAGGTGCCCCTAGTCAACACCATGTTTAAGAGACACAATCCTTTCCCCACTGTGCATTGTTGGAAACCTCATGGAGGATCTGCTGACTGCATCTGTACAATTCTACATCTTGGCTCCGTAATGAGCTCCACTGGTCTATATGCCTCATTTCATGCCAGCAGTACACTGTTGGAGTTAATGTACTCTGCAATATATTTAGAAGGAAGAAGTGTTCTCCTTCTTCCAGGTTCTCTCCTCTTCATGATTTTTTTTTACTTCCATGTGTTTTGTGGTTACATATGAATTAGTATATTTTTCACATTCCTTTAAAAAAAAAGGCATTGGTATTTTCATGGAGATAAAAAGATAAATATAAAGTTAACATAAAAAGATACAGCAGAGAAAAAAAGACTATCACAAATACAGAAAACAAATCAACTTCATTAAAATTTGAATTTGGAAAGATAAGTGAAATTTAAAAAACATAGGTAGCCTAGGGAAATAGGTAAGATTCAAACAAATGCGATCGGAACTGAAAAAGGAGACATAACTGAACTAAACTCATGAAAAGGATCATAAAGGAAAAACTTAGATATTTATAGGTCAACAATTAGATCACCAAGAACAAATTACACATTTTCTAGCATTATATGATCCACCAATACTCTTTCATGCAAAATACAGAGGAACAAAACAAAAATTAGTAAGAAGATATCCTTAATATAAACCTTCACCCTCCAAAAAAAACCAAGGCTTTATTAAAATTCCACCATATTTCAAGAATAATTAATGCCAATACTTCTCAAACTATTACAAATTGCTGATGAAAAAGACCACTCCCAGATGCACTTTATGAGGACACTTTTACTCTCACAACAAAGCCAGAGAAACACACCACAAGAAGGGAAACTACAGGCCAGTGTCTCAGATACACATACATGCAAAATTCTTTGATTAAGTCCGAGCCTACTGAATTCAACAGCACACTGAAAGGATCACACATGATAATCCATTGTGATGCATCCCTGAGATGCAAGTTTCCTTCAACATACACAAATGCAAAAATGTGATGTCCTCCATTAACAGAGGGAATGATTAAATCAAAGCCATCCTTAATTTATTCATAAAATCATTAGAGAAAGTTTTTTCATGAACAAAAAACACATGTTCATCATTTAAAAATAACTCAATTAAAAAGGAGAAGGCAATTGCCTCCACATGATCATGACCACTATGAAAGCCCACACCTGACAGCATATTGAGCATAAAATACTAAAACCATTTCTGCCATATCAGGAGCCAGGAAATGATGCTCATCCCCAACATAAGTATTCCACATGATAACGTGAAGAATAACTATGCTGCCTCAAACCATATCATCGTGTCACAGTCCTTATTTGGATGAAAGTCACGGGAGAAACAGCCAGTCCAAGGACTTTCAGACCCTCCTTTGTCCCTTGACAGCAGGATATAAATCTCCCTTGGGAAACTCCCCTTCCCTGTACCAGGAGGGGAGAACCATCCTTAGCACCAGAATAAGGAACTCAGGGACAAGAAGGTTGTGCAAACAAACCTAGTTATTTGTTGACTAATTAATACCCCAAAACCACACCTTTGCCTTGACTCTTGACAAATCCAATATTTCGTGTCTGAAAGTCACAAGTGCCACCTGCTTTGTTCATTCTCTGGGTGTCATATTATTAGCAAGCCCAGGCACTTGCAAAATTAAATTTATTCTTCCCTTTAGATCAGTCTTATGTCAGTTGAATCCTTACACCGGGTGAAAACCCAGAAGACAAGAAGGGAAAGGCATTCTTCTCCTACAACTGGAAGAAGTACCCACAAACTTTGGCAATAAGAAGAAATAAAAGACATTTAACTCAGTAAGGAGGAAGGAAAATTATTTGTTTGCAGATGACATGATCTTAAACATAACAAAACCCTAGAGATACCAGAAAAAATATTAGAACCAGTTTTTTAAAATGAGGAAAAGTGCAGGATACACAATGAGCACAATGAACAAAGAAAATAAATAAAAATAAACCACCTATGATTCTACACACCAGCATGGAAATATATTGAAAACAAGTAACAAAATTATACAACTGAAATTGGCACAGAATAAAGTACTTGGGATTAAACTTCATAAATTATGTAAAATAATTGTAGAGCGAAAATGACCTTGGTTGATGAAAGACATGTAAAAATGCACGAGTTCCGCAAACATATCTGTGCTCACTGATTAGAATTATTCATATTGTCACAGCACCATCCACACAAACTAATTTAGAAGTGCATCCCTAAAGCTGCCATTCACTTTGAAAGAATCAAATCTAAGTCTGCAGTGTGATATATATGTAAAAGGACATGCAAATAGGGCCCTCTCTGTGCTGATAAAACCAGCCCAGACCGACCCTGCAGCTGGGAGAGGAGCCCCAGCTCCAGGGGTCCCAGGTGTTCCCATTCTGTGATCAGGACAGAACACAGACACCTCACCATGGAGTATGTGCTTGGCTTGGTTTTCCTTGTTGCTTTTTTAAAAGGTAATTCACGGTGAATGGGAGACACTGAGTATGTGAGTGGACATGACTGAGAAAGAGTGGATGTGTGACAGTTTCCTGATGAAGATGTCTTGTGTCTGCAGGTGTCCAGTGTGACGTGCAGCTGGTGGAGTCTGGGGGAGACCTGGTGCAGCCTGTGGGGTCCCTGAGACTCACCGTTGTAGCCTCTGGATTCACCTTCAGTAGCAACAGCAAGGACTGAGTCTGCCAGGCTCCAGGGAAGGGGCTGCAGTGGGTCTGACGGATTGATACTGATGGAGGCGGCACATACTACGCAGATTCCGTGAAGGGCCGATTCACCATCTCCAGAGACAACGCCAAGAACACGCTGTATCTGCAGATGAACCTGAGGGCCGAAGACATGGCCACATATTACTGTGCAAGAGACTAGATGAGGGGACATCACTGGGAGCCCACACGCAAACCTCCCTGCAGGAGGGGATCAGCACCACCAGGGGGCGCACACTATGCACAATTCTGCGTTGTGTTGCCAGGAGCAGGTGCAGATGGAGGTTACAGGCAGGTTTCCTGTCAGGGTCTGGGGCTTCCTGTCCACACAGCAGTTTCCCCAGGGAGCCTCTCTGGACACAGGATTCTGTGCTTACCTATTAACTCGCTGAATTAGATACCTGTTGTCATAGGAAAACTGCACTAACATGCACAAAAGACAGAGATGTTTCCATTGCTTACTCCTGTCCCTCAACATGAGTGAATTACAGATTTCCTGAGGCACAACAGCTGAACCATTACAGGAGTCCCAAATGCACTCCCTGTGCAGCCAAGACCACAGGATCCCACAGCTCCCCATTAACTCCACCCAGCCCTTGTCCCAATCAAACAACGTGAGACTTCCCTCCTGGCACTTGCTACTCAGGACGTTACATGAGCTACAGCTTTATTCAATTCCTCTAAACAAGAGATAAATCATCTCCATGTATTAGTCTGGATTCTCCTGAGGAACAGAACCCAAAGCACATTGGTTTCCATGACTAAAGAGGTTGGGAAGTCCCATGATCTACTGTCACAACCTGGAGACCCAGGAAAACCAGTGGTGTAATAGGTCTGATTCTGAACTAGGGTCTAGTCTCAGAACGTAGAGATCTGATGATATTACTCTCATAACAAGGGCCAGAGGGGACCACTCTTCCAGTTCAAACAAGCACATGGGAAGTAAAAATGAGGGAATTCCTCCTCCCTCTGCATCAGATTCTATTCACAACCTTAATGGAATGGGTGATGCCCAGACAGAAACCATGGAAGGAAATGCCAGTCTCTTCTGGAAACACATCACAGACATCCACAGAAACAGTGGTGAATCTGGGCACCCATGACTCAGTCAAGATAACCCATAAAGTTAATCATAACAAGACAACTTCCCGTAAATGTGGAGCTCAAAGACTGAAGACTTGAATTTAAATTAAAAATAAAACAAGAAAATTAAATACATACATATATGAACTATTGGCACTACCTCAAAATAGCACGCTTCTGCACAGTGAGGGAAAAAATCAACAAAAGTAAAAGGCAAACTATGGAATGGAAGAAGATATTTGTAAATGACATATCCTCAGGGTTAGTATTCAAACTATGTAAATGTTTTTAAATTATTTTCACATTATCAGTAGAGAGTGTGTCCATGCAGTTCAGCATACTGTCATGTGAGAAGCAAAATTCGTGTCTTCCACTTGTGTTTTGCGTTAGGATCTCACTGAACATGAGACCAACACTCTTCACAAAATTTGAACCGTACAGTACAGTACTGTTAATTACAGGGGTAATGTTGTGGAGACCCCTCTAGAACTTAATCATCTTGCATAACAGAAAATCATAGCCCTTGAGATCTACTCCTCATTGCCCCACCCTGCCAGCCCCTGACAACTGCCATTCCACTCTCCATTTTATTGTTATCAAATCCCAAATTCAGCTGAGTATTTCTGGAAAGGTCAATGTTCAAAGTTTTAGTTTTGATGGGAAAAGAAGTTGAGCTTTATTTAGGAGGCCAGCCACCCAGAGAAAAGGCAGACTCTTCTCCAAAAGCCAACTCTGAGGGTTTCTGCCCAACCCAAGGGATTTTAAAGGACTAGACGGTACTTAAACAAGGGAGTTCCATGGTGGATACCATTTTCGATCATGTGCAGCCTCCATGGTGCAAGCTGCCAAAGTAACCTCAACTCCCCTGCATCTATCTCCACCTGAGGAGAGAAACTCACAGGCATGGGAGAAGACTGCCAGAGGCCAGGAAAGAACCACAATAAGGGATTAGAGGGGAAATCCCCTGGTGCTCACACATGTTCAGCAGTACTTTCTGTTCTCACCAGACGGCATAAGAAAAAACTAAAATACAACCTTGTACTTCACCAATCATGACACAGAATACAGGGAAATGTTTCCTCAGTAAACTCAGAGGAAGCTTCAAAGCAACAACCAAAAGGATCAAATGGCTTGCAAACTAATAGCCAACCAGAATAAGACATGTAAAATTACAAAGCGAAGTTTTTCAATACGTACAAAGTTAAAATTGACAGTCTACCTCCATATCCCATGGAAGTAGGAAGCATTGGTCTCCATAATGAGGAAAAGCAGTCATCCAGAGAAAGTGACCCAGCAGTACCACAGGACATGGAATTGGTAGAGAAGTTCAGTGTGTTATAATTGCATATCCCGTATCCAAGTAGAAGGAGAAAAGATGGAATGTGTTGAATAGAGCCGTGTTTCTGGGTCCAAGTCCCTACCCATGTCCATGTGAGCACTGTTGACCATGGCCCACCTGACTCTCCCACATCCACCCCAGGTGAACTGATGAGCAGGGTCACCCAATGCCACACCCTGTGACTGTTACCTAACCCCACAGGTGGCCCCGAGGTGTAGGGTGCTGGCCACCTGGTACAGCCCTCTGTTCTGTCTGATGGTCTAGACCTGGTTTTGCTGAGGATCCTCCATTTATCCATTCTCACTGGCAGATGTCCCTGAGCAGGGGCATGAGGCTGGCAGAGGACCAGGTCACCCTGAGGGCACCCCTCTTGCTGTTTGCGCTCTGGGCATTGCTGGCTCCTGTCCAAGGTTCTCAAGGTCGTCCCTCATGGCGCTACATCTCTTCTGAGGTGGTAATTCCCAAGAAGGAGTTGCACCACGGCAAGGGCATTCAGATGCCTGGCTGGCTGTCCTATAGCCTGCATTTTGGGGGCAAGAGCCATGTTATCCACATGAGGCACAAGAAACTCTTTTGGTCCAGACAGTTGCTGATGATGACTCAGGATGATCAGGGAGCCTTGCAGATGGACTACCCCTTCATCCCTCCAGACTGTTACTACCTCGGCTACCTGGAGGAGATTCCTCTTTCCATGGTCACCATGGACACGTGCTATGGGGGCCTTGAAGGTATCATGAAGTTGGATGACCTTGCCTATGAAATCAGACCCCTCAGCCATTCCCAACGGTTTGAACACGTTGTTTCTCAGATAGTGGCAGACACCAATGCAACGGGACCTACTTATAACCTGGGATATAAGGAGGTTAGGAACCCCCTGTTCTCTCAAGCAAATATCAGTGCAGCCCCCAGGATCTCTAGTAAGTTGTATTCATCCCATCATGGGATTTTGAAAGGACTTGTTCTCGGTTCCAAAACAATGTATAGTGTGTTCAACAACGTGTCAAAATGTGCCCGATTCCTCATAAGGCTTGTTAGTTTGACTGACTCAATGCTTCAAGGGATTGATGTAAGGCACTATATTTCCTCCATGGTCATTTATAATCTGGAAGATCCAGTTGTCTTGAACAATTTTCGGGTGCCAGGGAGTCCGATTCATATCTACTTTCAGAGACACTTGTTTGTTGCTTTTAAACCACATACAGCTTTACTTATGAACAAAGATGCACCACATGAACTTCAGTTTCAGCCAGCCACATACGCGGTATGCGGATCAAAATCCATCATCTCGCTTGCTTCTCTAGGCAGACATTTTTTATTGTTGTCTGTGTTAGTAGCCCAAAAAATTGCATTATCTATTGGTATTTTTTATGACAATCAGTTTTGTGCATGCCAGAGGAGGTCTACCTGCATTATGAATCAATACCCTATTATGACAGATTCTTTCAGTAACTGTTCCTTCATTCATATGCAGCATGTAGTGGTGAATAATTTTTGTGAGTGCATATTTGACTCAGGACTTTCCTATTTCAATAAAAGCCTGACTCACGATCGTTGTGGAAACTATGTAGTGGAGCCAGGTGAGCAGTGTGACTGTGGCTCCTTCAAGCAGTGCTACAACAATCCCTGCTGTACGACTGATTGTATTCTAACCCCTGGCAGCAAATGTAATACAGGCAGATGCTGTACAAACTGCACCTATTCCGATGCTGGGACACTCTGCAGGCCAATCCAAAATATATGTGATCTTCCAGAATACTGCCGTGGGGTGTCCGTGGAGTGGCCTGATGACTTCTATATGCAAGATGGAACCCCGTGCACTGAAGAGGGCTACTGCTATCATGGAAACTGCACTGACCGCACTATGCACTGCCAAGAAATCTTTGGCAGAAATGCTGTGAAGGGTGAAAATGTCTGGTATACCATAAATCAAAAAGGCAGCCGATATGGACACTGCAGAAGAGACCCAGGGGTATTCAAATCTAAACCCTGTTCCCCCACAGACATGCAGTGTGGAAGGCTGCAGTGTAGTAACATCACGCATCTCCCTCAGCTGCAAGAGCATGTGGGATTTCATCAGTCTGAGATCTCAGGGTTCTGGTGTTTTGGGCTGGATTCGCATCGTAGCACAGGAACAACCGATATTGGTCATGTGAGAACTGGTACCCCCTGTGCTCCTGGAAAGTTCTGTCAGGATACCTACTGCAATGGCAGTGTGGCTCAGCTGAACTATGACTGTATCCCGGAGAAATGCAGTCACAGAGGGATATGCAACAATAACAGGAACTGCCATTGCCACGTAGGCTGGGATCCCCCACGGTGCACTGAACGAGGCACTGGTGGGAGCACAGACAGTGGACCCCCTCCAAGAAGAATGCGGTCAGTCAGGCAAAGTCGTGAATCCGTGGTGTATCTCAGAGTGATCTTTGCTAGAATCTATGTCTTAATTGCTGCATTCCTCTTTGGTGTTGCCGGAAACGTCAGAACTATCAACAGACAGAAGGTTACGGAAGAGACTGTTGATCAAGACAATGCATAATTCAGCCTCCAGACCCCTAAACAACTATAGACAATCCACGTGGCTCATCTGTGAAAATACAGTAATGAGGCGGCACAGCTAACATCCACGTTTCCGGGGGTCTGCGGGAGACACAGGGGTCCACAGGCACATCATGGCCCTGACACCAGGTCTCTGATGCGTCACTGAGCAGAACTCTGAAATAAAACTTGAAAACTGCATGCTTGTGGCCTCTATGTATTTGTGTAAGCCTGTAAGAGCCCAAACGGTGCCTAAGACTCTGTGCAGAAGATCTGAGTCAGCGGCTGAGGTTTCTGGTTCCAGAAATAAGAGAAGTTGCCACAAGCTCCTTTAGGGGCAAATTCATGAATTTTCTCCAAAACTGTGCTCTTGCACACTGAGCTTTTTCTCATTCTTCAGGTAATCTCTCATTTCCTGGTCCCATTACGGGTTCAGGGTGATGGAGGGCTACCACACACTCATACTGCCTGTCCCACACTGGGGTGTCTGTGGGCTGTCAGGGAAAGAGACATGGATTCGATCCCAGCCAGTGCAAGCTGTGCCTCCCTGGAGAGCAAATTTCCGAATGTGGGAGACTGACACTATGAGGCTGAAAGTAGCCCCCAGTGAAATCAATCAGAAAGGTAGGCACAAGTGCCTATGGATGTCTCTGGCATTCTGAGGGAGCCCGATGAATATGAACCCCTTTTCTCCTTCTTTTCTCTATTTTTCAGTGAGTTCATCCTTAGATGAGGGTCTGCCTAGGATTTCCACTTTGGTTCTCCCAAGAACCTCCTAGAAGCCCTGCAGAGTTGAGCCTGTGGAAAGTTAGGGACCCTTTTTCTAAATATTTTTTACTATTTTTACAGTTGTCTAGCATACATTTCAAATCATAATAGTGATATTAAAGTCTGTTTATTTTCTTCTGAATTGAAAATATACAACTTTTTAATAGTAATTGATTAGGAAATTTTCAGAACTAAACAGTAACTGTTTCAGAAATTACTTTGGAATAAGAATGTATCCCATAATTCACCAATAGATGTAAAACACATGAAGCACATAACAGGATTTTCACTTCAGTTCATACCTAGAATCCTTGTTGGTGCAGATAGTCTTGTAAGTTGTACCAATGTGTCCCCATGCATGCACTTTGTCTCAAATACACATGGTTACACAAAGTATTAGACTGCCATGTGTACACATATTCTCCACGTTCCAGGGCAACCAGGTAATCATACTTTCCCAGCACCTCCTGAAATTCTCGTGCAGCCACACTGCATGTAAGGGAAGTTAGTAACTCCTAGATACACATTAACCACACAAGCAAAGCATTGCCTGCTGTTTTCAGCAAAGCCAGAAAGCAGTGTTCTGCTTTGCAATGTGTTCCCTGTAATGTCCTACAACAGGACATGCCTATTAGATTTCCCACATGTCTGACTTACTTCACTTATCCTGATGCCCTCAGGATTCACCCATGTTGTAGCAAAGGGCAAATTTTCATTCTTTCTTATGGACGAATCATAGAATTCCACTGTACATACAGGCCACACTTCTTTTTACCCATTCTTCTGTCTGCGGACACATAGGGTGTTTTGGTTCTTGTAAATAATGCTACAATGCACAAGGATGGGGGGAATGAAGATATCATTTAAAGTTAGACTTTTCACTTTCTTTGGAAAGTTGGACTTCCACAAAGACTCCAGTCCATGTGTGATCAACTAAGACTGTTTCCCAGAACCTCGGAGACCACAGACAAGAAAGGTGGAGCAGGTTCAGGGGTCACTGTAGAGTCCAAAGCCACACTCAGGTATGTTCACCTATGCATGTGTAGGGAAGACTATTCAGGGGTTCTTTGACATATGGAGCTGGATCCCACAGGGCCCAAAAATGCACATTTGTTTGTGGATGGATGCCAAGTTTTGGAGGGGTGTGAGAGACAACACAGGGACATCTTAGGCTGCTATGAGGCTGACATTACCCCTCTACTACCCTTCCAATTCTTTTGTGAGATTCAAAAGACAAAAGCATCAAGTGTGACTATAAATCAATGCTCATGGGTACACAATACATACAGATGTGGCCTGTGACATCAGTAGAGTGGGGAGTGGTGTGGAGCCGATAAAGTGTACTTGTCCATGGGATTGAATTTAAGTAGTTATCAGTTGACAATAGACTGTTACGGCTTTAGAGTGTTTTGTGTAAGGGCATGGTAAACCCAAAGGATCTATCTAAAGAATGTGCACAAAGGAACAAAGAAGCAAATGAAAATGTGTCACTGCAAAATATCAACTAAGCACAAAGGAAGCCATTCATATGGGAAATGGATTACAAAAGCTGTGAGATGTGGAAAGAAAACACAGACCTTATGTTATGTTCCAATCACAATAAGGAAAAGTGTTCACCCTTCTTTTTTTGTTTTGTTTTGTTTTGTTTTGTTTTGTTTTGTTTTGTTTTCTTTTGTTTTGTTTTCTTTTGGTTTGGTTTGTTTTGTTTTGTTTTACATCCCAAATTGCTCATGATCTATCCCCTGGCCATAATGTCTTTAATTTTCTTCAAAAACGCCACGATCTCTACTTAGCACCAGTGTCCTAACACCTGTTGTTATGGCTGTTGTTTCTATGAGTGTACAGAATCACATGAAATTATTCCCACCAACACAGACACATGCACACTTGTATGAAATCTTCTCTGTGCATAAACATCTTTAGGGTTAATATCACATATTGTATGATTTGCAGTCATGTCCATGCATAGTTAAATTATTACTAGCCAAATGTGTATAGGAATGTCTTCTAGGAATACCTTTTTTTTTTTTGGCCCCAGATTTATTGAGATACAATCGACATACAACACTATGTAAGTTTAAGGTGTACAATGTGATGCCTTGATACATGTATATAATGTGAAATGTTTACCAAGTTGAAGTTAGTCAATACATTCTTCAGCTAATTATGGTAAGAACATAAAGCAACTTTCAATATACAATATGTATATTAATTATTGTCATCTTACTATACATTAGACCCATGGAAGCTTTTTGTCTATCTTCTAACTGGAAGTTTGGACACACTGAGCAATGCCCCCCCCCCATTTTCCCTGCCCCTCAGTCCCTGGAACCTACCATTGCACACTCTGTTTCTGGGAAATTGATGTTTCTAGACTCCACATGTAAGTGTGATTATACAGAATGTGTCTTTCTCTGTGTGACTAATTTAACTTAGCATAATGTCTTCAAGCTTCATCCATGTAGTCACAAATGGCACGATTAACTTTTATATGGATGAAATCTATCTATCTATCTATCTATCTATCTATCTATCTATCTATCTATCTATCTCTGTATCCATCCATCTATCTATCTAATCTCACATCTTCTTTATCTATTAATCCCTTGATGAGCAGTTAGGTCTCTTTACTGTCTCAGCTATGGAGAATAAGACTGCAATGAACATGGGGTGCACATATCTCTGATGTAGTGCCTTCATCCCCTGTATATATCACTCAGAAATGGGATCACTGGGTACAACCATACTTTTGTTTCTAATTTTTTGAGAATTCTCCATACTGCTTTCAGTAGTAACCTCACCAGTTTACATTCCTAGGGACAGTGTACCAGGTTTGCTTATTTCCACATGCTCACAAGCATTTGTTATCTCTTGTCTGATGGTAACAGCCATGATAACAGGTGTGAAGTGTTATGGGATTGTGGCTATGATTTGCATGTCTCTGGTGATGAGTGATGTTGAGCACCTTTTAATGCACTTGCTGGACGTTTGTACATGGACTTTGGAAACATGCCCTTTCAAGTCCTCTACTCCCCCATTTTTTTAAAATTGGGTTGCTTGTTATAATATTCAGCAAAATAAGCTTTTTTTAAATTTTGGATATGAACCTCATATCACACGTTTTACAACTTTTTTCCATCCCTGTAAAATGTCTTTTCCTTTGGTGAATGTGTCTTTTCCTAAGCAGAAGATTTTTAGTTTGATGTGTTCTCACTCACTGATTTCTGTCTTCATTGACTGTGCATTTGGAGTCATATCCGAAACATCATTTCCAAGACCAAGGTCAAGGAGATTTTTGCCCATGTAGTTTTTAGGTGTGTTAGGGTATCCCTACCTGGTTTTTGTGTAAAAGGAAGGCGGGCATTTTAAAACTAGTGGGGACATTCACTCTTCCTCTCAAGTTGGGCACCAGCAGACAGCCCCTTTGTGTCTCCAGCTGAGGAGGGAACCCCACATGCATAGGAGGAGACTACCAGAAGCCGGGAAAGAATCACAATAAAGGATTAGAGGGAAAAAATCCTGGAGCTCACACGTGGTCACCAGTACTTTCTGTTCTCACCAGCTGGCATAAGAAAATACTAAAATGCAACCTTACACTTCACCAGTCATGACACAGAATACTGGGAAATGTTTCCTCAGTAAACTCAGAGGAAGCTTCAAAGTAACAACCAAAAGGATCAAATGGCTTGCAAACTAATAGCCAACCAGAATAAGACATGTAAAATTACAAAGCAATGTTTTTCAACACGTACAAAGGCAAAATTGATGTCTACCTCCACATGCCAAGGAAGTAGGAAGCAGTGGTCTCCATAATGAGGAAAAGTAGTCATCCATAGAAAGTGAACCAGCAGTACCACAGAACATGGAAGTGGTAGAGAAGTTCAGGGTGTTAAAATCGTATATTCTGTATTCAAGTAGCTAAGGGAAAGATGGAATGTGTTGAATAGAGCCATGTCTCTGGGTCCAAGTCCCTACTATGTCCATGTGAGCATGCTTGGACAGGGCCTGCCTGCCTCTGCCACATGTGCCCCAGCTAAACTGATGTGCAGGGTCACCCAATGCCACACCCTTTAACTGTTACCTAACCCCACAGGTGGCCCCCAGGTGTAAGGTGCTGACTGCTCAGCACAGCCCTCTGTTCTGCCAGATGGTCTAGATCTGGCTTTGCTGACGATCCTCCATTTATCCATTCTCCCTGGCAGATGTCCCTGAGCAGAGGCATGAGGCTGGCAGAGGGCCAGGTCACCCTAAGTGTGTCCCTCTTGCTGTGTGCATTCTGGGCAGTGCTGGATCCTGTCAAAGGTTCTCAAGATCATCCCTCATGGTGCTACATCTCCTCTGAAGTGGTATTTCCCAAGAAGGATCTGAACCACACCAAGGGCATTCAGATGCCTCGCTGGCTGTCCGATAGCCTGCGTTTGGGGGGCAAGAGACAAAACTTCATTTTTACTTTCAATTTCTATTAAAAATATTCCTATTTGGGGAGAGAGGGGAAGATGGAGGCTTAGGAGAACACCTTATCACGCTGATCGCTTAGATTCCACCCACATCTGCCTAAATAACCCAGAAAACTTCCAGAAGACTAGCAGAACGGACTCTCCAGAGCCAAGCACACAAAAGAAGCCTATGGAAGAGGGTAGGAAGGGCAGAGAGGTGGTGCATGCTATACGGACAGTTGGGAGGGAGCCAGAGTGGTGGAGGGGGAGACCGCCCGGGAAGGCACAAACCCCAAAGTCTGGCTTGAAAAAGCTGAGGGGCCAGACTCTGTGAGTTATGACAGCCAGCGGGGCTTAACATCTGGGTGCTAAAAGTCAACATCTCTGCTCTCAGAGAGAGGGGAGAGTAAGAGGACACCTGGAGGCAGAGTTGATGAGTCCCGGAAGACAGAGCTCAGCTCGGCAGAAACAAAGGCAGTGGCCAGCGCCATCTCCCTCTCCCATCCCCCAGCCGAAATCCCAAAGGGAACCAGTTCCTGTCACCAAACTTGCTTGCCTCACGCAAACACCCAACACTGTGCTTCTGTGGATCCATCCCTCTGACGGGTCTGCCTCCCTCCCGGTGCTTCAGGGCCCCTACCACAGGGAACCACTGATGGCAAAGCGAGCTAAGCCTACCCCTCCCACCACTGTGCACCTTGCGGATCCACCCTGGCTAATATGCCAGATCCTATCGAAGCAGCACCCCAAGCCTGGAAGTGTGCAAGCAGCACAGACAGGGGCCACACCACTCCACAGTGAATCTTGCCCCTGGGAGAGGGTAAGATAAGGTACACACCAGTGTGACTGTGGCCCCAGCGGTGGGCTGGGGGCAGACAATGGGTCTGACTGCAGCCCCGCCCACCAACACAAGTGACACCAGACAGCACAGGTGAAGTGCCCTGCAGTTTGGAGCCACCACAGGGACTACCAAAAATGGTGAAACGGAAGAACTCGCCTCAAAAGAAACTCCAGGAAGTAGCGACACCTAACGAATTGATCAAAAACGATTTAAGCACTACAACACAACAAGAATTTAGAATAATAGTCATAAAAGTAATCACTGGGCTTGAAAAAAGCACAGAAGAAAGCAGAGAATCGATTACTACAGAGATCAAGGGACTAAGAAATAGTCATGAGGAGCTAAAAAATACTATAAATGAGGTGCAAAATAAAATGGAGGTGGCCGTAGCATGGACTGAAGAGGCAGGGGAGAGAATAGGTGAATTAAAGGATAAAATTATGGAAAAAGAGGAAGCTGAGAAAAAGAGAGAGAAAAAAATCCAGGAGTATGAGGGGAGAATTAGAGAACTAAGTGATGCAATCAAATGGAACAATATCTGTATCATAGGAATTCCAGAAGAGGAAGAGAGAGAGAAAGGGACTGAAGGTGTACTTGAACAAATCATAGCTGAGAACTTCCCTGATCTGGGGAAGGAAAAAGGCATTGAAATCCAAGAGGCACAGAGAACTCCCTTCAGATGTAACTTGAATCGATCTTCTGCACAATATAACATAATGAGACTGGCAAAATACAAGGATAAAGAGAAAATTCTGAAAGCAGCTAGAGCTAAACATGCTCTAACTTACAAAGTGAGATCCATAAGAGTAGTGGCAGACCTATCTACTGAAACTTGGCAGGCCAGAGAGGAATGGCAGGAAATCTTCAATGTGAGGACCAGAAATGCAGCCAAGAATCCTTTATCCAGCAAGTCCGTCATTCAGAATAGGAAAGATAAAGGTCTTCCCAAACAAACAAAAATGGAAGGAATTCATCACCACTAAACCAGCCCTACAAGAGATCCTAAGGGGGATTCTGTAAGTGAAATGTTGCAAGGACCACAAAGTACCAGAGACATCACTACAAGCATGAAACCTACAGATATCCCAATGACTCTAAACCCATAACTTTCGATAAGACTGATGTAAATGGACTAAATGCTCCAACCAAAAGACACAGGGTATCAGAATGGATAAAAAAACAAAACCCATCTATTTTCTGTCTACAAGAGACTCATTTTAGACCTGAGGACACCTTCAGATTGAAATTGAGGGAATGGATAGCTATCATGCTACTGGAAGTCAAAAGAAAGCTGGAGTAGCCATACGTATATCAGACAAACTAGACTTAAATTAAAGGCTGTAACAAGAGTTGAACAGGGCATTATATAATAATTACAGGGTCTATCCATCAGGAAGAGCTAACAATTATAAACGTCTATGCACCGAATATGGGAGCACCAAAATATATAAAATAATTACAAACATAAGCAACCTTATTGATAAGAATGTGATCACTGCAGGGGACTTTAACACCCACATACAACAATGGATAGATCATCTAGACACAGGATCAATACAGAAACAAGGGCCCTGAATGATACATTGGATCAGATGGACTTAACAGATATATTTAGAACTCTGCATCCCAAAGCAACAGAATATACTTTCTTCTCGAGTGCACATGGAACATTCTCCAAGATAGATTACATACTGGGTCATAAAACAGCCCTTCATAAGTACAAAAGAACTCAGATCATACCATTCACAGTTTCAGACCAAAGTGCTATGAAACCTGAAATCAACCACAGGAAAAAGTCTGGAACACTTCCAAAAGCATGGAGGTTAAAGAACACCATACTAAAGAATGAACGGGTCACCCAGGCAATTAGAGAAGAAATTAAAAAATATATGGAAACAAATGAAAATGAAAATACAACACTCCAGGGGGGCCCAAGGTGGCTCAGTCGGTTGAGATTCCAACTTCGGCTCAGGTCACAATTTCCCAGCTTGTGTCTCTAAGCCCCACGTCCGGGTCTGTGCTGACAGCTCAGAGTCTGGAGCCTGCTTTAGATTGTGTGCCTCCCTCTCTCTCTGCCCCTAAACCACTCGCATTCTGCCTCTGTCTCTATCAAAAATAAAAAATAAAAAAAATTAAAAAAAGAAAATACAACAATCCAAATGCTTTGAGATGCAGCAAAGGCAGTCCTGAGAGGAAAATACATTGTAATCCAAGCCTATCTCAAGAAACAAGAAAAATCCCAAATACAAAATCTAACAGCACACATAAAGGAAATAGAAGCAGAACAGCAAAGACACCCTAAACCCAGCAAAAGAAGAGACATAATAAAGATCAGAGCGGAAATAAACAATATAGAATCTAAAAAACTGAAGAGCAGATCAATGAAACCAAGAATTGGTTTTTTGAAAAAATAAACAAAATTGATAAACCTCTAGCCAGCCTTCTGAAAAAGAAAAGGGAGATGACACCAATAGATAAAATCATGAATGAAAATGGAATTATTACAACCAAACCCTTAGAAATACAAGCAATTATCAGGGAATACTATGAAAAATTGTATGCCAACAAACTGGACAACTTGGAAGAAATGGACAAATTCCTAAGCACCCATGCACTTCCAAAACTCAAACAGGAAGAAATAGAAAAATTTGAACAGACCCATAACCAGTGAAGAAATTGAATCAGTCATTAAAGATCTCCCAACAAACAAGAGTCCAGGACCAGATGGCTTCCCTGGGGAATTCTACCAGACATTTAAAGCAGAGATAATACCTCTAGTTCTCAAGCTGTTCCAAAAAAAATAGAAAGGGAAGGAAAACTTCCAGACTCATTCTATGAAGCCAGCATTACTTAGATTCCTAAACCAGACAGAGACCCAGCAACAAACACAACTACAGCCCAATATCCCTGATGAATATGGATGCAAATATTCTCAATAAGATACTAACAAATCGAATTCAACAGCATATAAAAAGAATTATTCACCATGATCAACGGGATTCATTCCTGGGCTGCAGGCCTGGTTCAACATTCGCAAATCAATCAGTGTGATACATCACATTAATAAAAGAAAAGATAAGAACCATATGATCTTGTCAATCGATACATAGAAAGAATTTGACAAAATTCAGCATCCTTTCTTAATAAAAACCCTCAAGACACTCGGGATAGAAGGAAAACACTTGAACATCATAAAAGCCATTTATGAAAAGCTCACAGCTAATATCATCCTCAATGGGGAAAAATTGAGATATTTCACTGCTGTTGTTTAACATAGTGTTGCAAGTGCTAGCATCAGCAATCAGACAACAAAAGGAAATCAAAGGTATCAAAATTGGCAAAGATGAAGTCAGGCTTTCACTTTTTGCAGATGACATGATACTACACATGGAAAACCCAATAGACTCCACCAAGAGTCTGCTAGAACTGATACATGAAATCAGAAAAGTCGCAAGATACAAACGCAATGTACAGAAATCAGTTGCATTCTTATACACTAACAGTGAAGCAACAGAAATGCCAATAAAGAAACTGATCCCATTCACAATTGCACCAAGATTCATAAAATACCTAGGAATAAACCTAACCAAAGATGTAAAAGATCTGTATGCTGAAAACTATAGAAAGCTTATGAAGGAAACTGAAGAAGATGCAAAGAAATGGAGAAACATTCCATGCTCATGGATTGGAAGAATACATATTGTTAAATTGTCAAAACTACCCAAATCAATCTACACAATGCAAAATTGCAATCCCAATCGAAATTGCACCAGCATTCTTCTCGAAGCTAGAGCAAGCAATCCGAAAACTTGTATGGAACCACAAAAGACCCAGAATAGCCAAATATTGAACAAGAAGACCAAAGCGGGAGGCATCACAATCCCAGACTTTAGCCTCTACTACAAAGCTGTCATCATCAAGACAGCATGGTATTGGCACAAAAACAGACACACAGACCAATGGAATAGAATAGAGACTCCAGAATTGGACCCACAAATGTATGGCCAACTAATCTTTGACAAAGCAGGAAAGAATATCCAATGGAAAAAAGACAGTCTCTTTAACAAATGGTGCTGGGAGAACTGGACAGCAACATGCAGAAGAATGAATCTAGACCACTTTCTTACACCATTCACAAAAATAAACTCAAAACAGATAAAGGACCTGAATGTGAGACAGGAAACCATCAAAACCCCAGAGGAGAGAGCAGGAAAAAACCTCTCTGACCTCAGCCACAGCAAATTCTTACTTGACACATCTCCAGAGGCAAGGGAATTAAGAACAAAAATGAACTATTGGGACTTCATGAAGATAAAAAGCTGCACTGCAAAGGAAACAATCAGCCAAATTAAAAGACAGCCAACGGAATGGGAAAAGATATTTGCAAATGACATATCAGACAAAGGGCTAGTATCCAAAATCTATACAGAACTCATCAAATTCCACACCTCATAACAAATAATCCAGTGAAGAAAGGGGCAGAAGACATGAATAGACACTTCTCTAAAGAAGACATCCAGATGGCCAACAGGCACATGGTTAGAACTCAACGTCACGCCTCATCAGGGAAATACAAATGAAAACCACACTGAGATACCACCTCATGCCAGTCAGAGTGGCTAAAATGAACAAATCAGGAGACTATAGATGCTGGAGAGGATGTGGAGAAATGGGAGCCCTCTTGCACTGTTGGTGGGAATGCAAACTGGTGCAGCCATTCTGGAAAATAGTGTGGATGTTCCTAAAAAATTAAAAATAGGGGGGCGCCTGGGTAGCTTGGTTGGTTAAGCGTCCGACTTCGGCTCATGTCATGATCTCATGGTCCGTGGGTTCGAGCCCCATGTCGGTCTCTGTGCCGACAGCTCAAAGCCTGGAGCCTTTTTCGTATTCTGTGTCTCCCTCTCTCTCTGCCCCTCCCCCGTTCATACTCTGTCTCTCTCTGTCTCAAAAATAAATAAACGTTAATTTTTTTTAATTAAAAAAAAATTAAAAATAGGTCTACCCTATGACCCAGCAATAGCACTGCTAGGAATTTACCCAAAGGATACAGGAGTGCTGATGCATAGGGGCACTTGTACCCCAATGTTTATAGCAGCACTTTGAACAATAGCGAATTATGGAAAGAGTCTAAATGTCCATCAACTAATGAATGGATAAAGAAATTGTGGTATCTATTCAAAATGGAATACTACCTGACATTGTGAAAGAATGAAATGTGGCCTTTTGTAGCAACATGGATGGATCTGGAGAGTGTTGTGCTGAGTGAAATTTGTCATATGGAGAAAGACAGATACTGTATGTTTTCACTCTTATTTGGACCTTGAGAAACTTGACAGAAGACCATGGGGACGGGGAAGAAAAAAAAAAGTTAGAGAGGGAGGGAGTCAAACCATAACAGACTCTTAAAAACTGAATAAACTGAGGGTTGATGGGGGGTGGGAGGGAGGGGAGGGTGGGTGATGGGTATTGAGGAGGACATCTGTTGGGATGAGCATTGGGTGTTGTATAGAAACCTATTTGACAACAAATTTCATGTTTACAAAATAATCTTATTTAACTGTCATTACTATGTTTTTTTAGTTTTATGTAAATTTTTTCAAATTCTATTTTATTTCCATCATTTTAATTTAGTCTACTACAGTATATTCACATTTTCAAATTATCAAATGATTTCTTTTTTTCTTTTCTTTATCTTTATTGTCTTTTTCATTTCTTTACTTTTTTCTTAAATACAGAACAAAAAATTCATAATTTTTATTAAAAATATTTTTATTTAATTTTTTCTACTATATGCTTTACTTTTGTCTATATTATTTTCAAATTCTATTTTACTCCCATGTACCCATTTTACTCAACATCAGTGTATGCATTTTTTCAAATTCTCAAATGATTTACTTTGCACCCTTTTTTTCCTTAACCTCTCAAACCACTTTCAACACCTCAACAAAACACACCTAGGATCAAGCATTAACTATTAGATGTGTGTGTGTGTGTGTGTGTGTGTGTGTGTGTTTAATTTTTAATTTTAATATTTTTGAAATTTTATTTATTTTTTTCAATATTTCTACTTCATTAATTCCTTTTCTCTCTTCAAAATGACAAAAAAAAAGGAATTCACCCCTAAAGAAAGACCACGAAGAAACAACAGCCAGGGATTTAACCAACACAGGTACAAGCAAGATGTCTGAACCAGAATTTAGAATCACGATAATAAGAATACTAGCTGGAGTAAAAAATAGATTAGAATCCCTTTCTGAAGAGATAAGAGAAGTAAAAAAAAAATAGCCAAAATGAAATTAAGAATGTTATACCTGAACTGCAGTCACGGATGGATGCAGCTGTGGTAAGGATGGATGAGGCAGAACAGAGAATCAGCGATATAGAGGACAAATTTATAGAAAATAATGAAGCAGAAAAAAAGAGGGAGATTAAGGCAAAGGAGCATGATTTAAGAATTAGAGAAATCAGTGACTCATTCAAAAGGAACATCAGAATCATAGGGGTCCGAGAAGAGGAAGAAAGAGAAATAGGGGTAGAAGGGTTATGTGAGCTGATCATAGTGGAATACTTCCTAACCTGGGGAAAGACACAGACATCAAAATCCAGGAAGCACAGAGGACCCCCATTAGATTCAACACAAACTGCCCAGCAACAAGGCATACCATAGTCAAATTCACAAAATACTCAGGCAAGGAGAGAATCATGAAAGCAGCAAGGAAAAAAAGTCCCTAAAATACAAGGGAAGACAGATCAGGTTTGCAGCAGACCTATCCACAGAATTCTGGCAGGCCAGAAAGGAGTGGCGGAGTCTATTCAGTGTGCTGAATCAGAAATGTATGCAGACAAGAATTCTTTATCCAAGAAGGCTGTCATTCAAAATAGGAGAGATAAAAGTTTCCCAGACAAACAAAAATTAAAAGAGTTTTTGACCACTAAACCAGCCCTGCAAAAAATTTTAAGGGGGACTCTCTGAGGGGACAAAAGATGAAAAAAAAATATGTGTGTGTGTGTGTGTGTGTGTGTGTGTGTGTGTGTGTGTGTATCAAAAGCAAGGAAGATTAGAAAGGACTAGAGAACACCATCAGAAATTCCAGCTCTACAAGCATCATCATGGCAATAAACTAATATCTTTCAGTACTCACTCTAAACCTCAGTGGACTCAATGCCCCAATCAAAAGACATAGGGTAACGGAATGGATAAGAAAACAAGATCCATCTATATGCTGTTCACAAGAGACCCACTTTAGACCTAAAGACACCTTCAGATTGAACATAAGGGGATGGAGAACCATCTATCATGCTAATGGTCAACAAAAGAAAGCCCAAGTAGCCATACTTATATCAGACAATCTACACTTAAAAATACTGTATCAAGAGATGCAGAAGGGCATTATATCATGATCAAGGGGTCTATAGACGAAGAAGACCTAATAATTGTAAACATTTATGCGCCAAATGGGAGAGCACACAAATATATAAATCAATTAGTCACAAACATAAAAAACTCACCGATAGTAATACCATAATATTAGGAGACTTCAACACCCCACTCACAGCAATGGACAGATCATCTCAACAAAAAATCGACAAGGAAAGAATGGCTTTGAATGACACACTGGACCAGATGGACTTAACAGATATATTCAGAATATTTCATCCTAAAGCATCAAAATATGCATTCTTCTCCAGCGCACATGGAAAGTTCTCCAGAATAGACCATATACCGGGACACAAATCAGCCCTAAGTAAGTACAAAAAGATTGAGATCATACTGTGCGTAGTTTCAGACCACAATGCTGTGAAACTCAAAAACAACCACAAGAAAAAATTTCGAAAGGTAAAAAATACTTGGAGACTAAAGAACATCCTACTAAAGAATGAATGAGCTAACACAATTCATCAGGAAGTTAAAAAGTATATGGAGGAAGTTAAAAAGGAAGGAAGTTAAAAAGTATATGGAAGTCCATTAAAAAGATAACACCACAACCGAAAACCTCTGGGTCGCGCAAAGATGGTCATAAGATGAAAGTATATAGCATTCCAGGCCTTCCTAAAGAAGGAAGAAAAGATCTCAGATACACAACCTAACCTTACACCTTAAGGAGCTGGAAGAAGAACAGCAAATAGAACCCAAAACCAGCAGAAGACAGGAAATTATGAAGATTACAAAAGAAATTAATGCTATTGAAACCAAAAAAAAAAAAACAAAAAACAAAAAAAACAGTAGACCAAATCAATGGAACCAGAAGCAGGTTCTTTGAAAAATGAACAAAATTGATAAACCACTAGCCAGTTTGATCAAAAAGAAAAAGGAAAGGATGCAAATAAGTAAAATCAAGAATGACAGAGGAAAGATCACAACCAACACAACAGAAATAAAAACAATAAGAGAATATTATGAGCAACTATATGCCAACAAAATGGGCAATCTGGAAGAAATGGACAAATTCCTAGAAACATATACACTACCAAACGGAAACAGGAAGAAATATAAAAATTTGAACAGACCGATAACCAGTAAGGAAATAGTATTAGTAATCAAAAATCCGTCAAACACAAGAGTCCAGGGCCAGATGGCTTTCCAGCGGATTCTACCAAACATATCCCTACTAAGAAAGTAGGGATAGAAGAAGCATAACTCGATATCATAAAAGCCATATATGAATGACCCAACACTAATATCATCCTCAATGGGGAAAAACTGAGAGCTTCAATGTGCTTAGTGCTACTACAATAGTGAAGAACTAAGGTTTCTCTGCACAGCATTCTAGGGCCTAAATTCCTTTTTCTGGTGCTAAGGACAGTTCTCCCCTCCTGGTACAAAAAGGGTGTATTTCACATAGGAGATTTATATTCTGTTTAGGGAACAAAGGATGTTCAGTGCGTCTCTGCACTGGCTGTTTCTCAAGCATGTTTCATTCCAGCGGCATATTTGGGGTGGCATATTCTACTCCCCTCCACCATGTAATGCTGGAGTAGAGACACTGGAATAAATGCCCTGTGAGTCTTGACAGGAACCTCCCTGCAGGGCCGGGCCTAGACTGCAGGGAGCTTTCAGTACTACCCAGCACCAGGCTGCTACCCCAGGTGAGTAGGTGCACAAGGGGTGAGGAAGGCTTTCCTGTCAGAAGCCAGTGTTTCCTTTTCCAGAAAGCAATCTAAAATATGAGTAGATGAGGGATGCTAAAGGGTGTTTAAATATCCTGTTCCATCAGAGCATTTAATGAACTCAGGCAATGAGAAGACACTTGACGCTGCTACTCCAGGGCTTTTAGATATCTTCATCTAAGAGATGGAAGCCAGGATGCATATATTACCCCATTTTGTGCAGCAGTTCGGAGACACGAGTCTCCAGGAATAAGACGTTCAGATATCAGAGCCAACAACAGGTTCAGGTGGTCTCTGCCTCATTCAATACTGGTCCACAATGGGGAGAATTTTCTGTAAGGTCTTATCACTCAGTGGCAGGAGCTCAGTCTGCACACAGTTCAGGAACCTGGCCAAGGACCCATGTCCTCAAACAAGGATTAGACTGGTGCTCTCTGAGTCACAATGTACACGGTCTCTGGGACCGTCTCCAGATGGTTCTGGTCCTATGTATGAAATACTCTGTCTCATGGCTATGCAAATAGTCCTCAGAGCACTAGGTTAAGTATGGGTGTGTCTGTGCCCTGAGAGCATCACCGTACAATGCCATCCTCTACCGGAGACCCTGAGACACATCCCCTCACAATGAACTGGAGCTGGAGAATCCTCTACCTGGTGGCAGTGGCGACAGCTAAGGGTCAGCCAAGTCCCTGGACACAGGAGAGGACCAGGACCAGTCAACATTGATTTCATCCACTCTTGTCCCCTCTCTACAGGCGTGCACTCCCAGGTTTTGCTGGTGCAGTCTGGGGCTGAATTGAGGAAGCCTGGGGCATCAGTGAAGATCTTCTGCAAAGTATCTGGATACAGCTTCACTGATTACTATATTCACTGGGTGCGACAGGCTCCTGCACAAGGGCTTGAGTGGATGGGAAGCATTGACCCTGAAGATGATTCTACAAGCTATGCACAGAAGTTCCAGGGCAGACTCACTCTGACAGCAGACACATCCACAAACACAGCCTACATGGAGCTAAGCAGTCAGAGGTCTGCAGACACGGCCATGTATTACTGTGCAAGGACACAGTGAGGGGTTGTCACTGTGAGCCCAGACACAAACCGCCCTGTAGAAGAAGATCAGGACCGCCAGGGGGTGCACACTATGCACCATTCTGTTTGTGTTCCCAGGAGCAGGTGCAGGTAGGGGTTGTTGGAAGGTTTTGTGCCATGGCCTGGGGCTTCCTCTCCTTATAGCAGTTTCCCCCAGGAAGCCTCTCTGGACACATGATTCTGTGCTTACCTACTCGGGTCTGGTTTACAAAGTTTGTTTTACCAGGAACACTATACTTACATGAACAAGAGATAGAGTCTCTTACAATTGCTTACCCTTGTACTAAATATCAATGGTTTACACGTATCCTGATGCACATCAACTGAACATTTACAGGAGTCCCAGGTGCGCTCACTTTGCATCTAGGACCACAGGATCCCATAGCTCCTGGTTATCCTCACCCTGCTCTTGTCCCAGTCAAACACCATGACACTTCATTCATGTCACTTTGCTTCTCAGAACTTTATATGTGTTACAGTTTTCTTCAAATACTTGAAACTACAAGAGAAAAAGCATCTACATGTATTAGTCAGGATAATCCTGAGGAACAGAACACAAAGCACATTGGCTTACATTACTAAATAGGCTGAGAAGTCCCATGATATACTATCACATGCTGGATACCCAGTAAAGTCAATGGTGTAATTCTCATCTGATTCCAAACTAGACTCAAGTCTGAGAATGTGGGGACCTGATGGTTTAACTTTCACTCCAAGGGCAAGAGGAAGCCAATGTTACAGCTCAAGCAGGCACACAAGAAGTAAAAATGAGAGAATTTGCTTCACTTTTATTTTTATTCTATTCATAACCGTAATGGATTGGGTGATGCCCACTTACCAAGACACCAAAACGCAAGAACACAGTGCACACAGCACTCACCGCAAACCCTTCCTGGAGCGCCAGTCTCCGTACAGCATAGGAACTCTTCTTAATGTAGCCATGACTCTCAGAAGCAGAAAACATAACAGGTTTTCTAAAACACAGAAGAAGACAGAGACCTAGACAATATGAGAATATGGAGGAATTCATCCCCAAAGAGAGAACAAGAAAGGATCATATCCAGAGATCTAATCAAAACAGATATAAGGAATAGGCCTAAAACAGAACTGAAAACAACAATAGTAAGGATAATGGATGGGCTTGAGAACAGCATAGAAGACATCAAGGATATGCATACCACAGAGATAAAAGACATAAAAACTGGTCAACGGTGAAATTTAAAAATTCTATGAAAGAGACATGATGCTTACGGCACATAATAATGGGTGGAAGCAGCAGAGGAATGACTAAGTGATATAGAAGATAAAATTATGGAAAATAAGGAATCAGAAAAGAGAGGGTAAACTAACTTCTTGGGTTATGGATGTAGACTTAGAGAACTCAGCCACTCTGTACAGTGTAGTAAAATTCCTTTCTGAGGAGTCCCAAAAGAAGAGAGGGAAAAAGGGACAGAAGGTTTATCTGTGCAAATTGTAGCTGAAAGTTGCCCTAACCCAAGGAAGGAAATGAACATCCAAATCCAGAAGGCACAGAGAACTCCTATCAAAATCAACAAAAGTAGGCCATTACCAAGAGAAATCATAGAAAATTGACATAATAGAGAGATAAAGGAAAAATCCTAAAAGCAGCAAGAGAAAAGAAGTCCCTAACAAGGCAAGGCAAATAAGGTTAGTTCCCTTCACAGAAACTTACCAAGAGAGAAGGGAGTGTCATCATACATTCAATGTGCTGAATGGGAAAAAAATGGGCAGGGAAGAATACTTTATCCAGGAAGTTTGTCATTGAGAAGAAGGAGAGATAAAGAGCTTCCCAGACAAACAAAATCTAAAGGAGTCTCTGACCCCTAACCCAACCCTGCAAGAAATACTAAAGGGGACTCTTTGAGTGGGAAAGAAAGACCAAAAGCAACAATCATTAGAAAGGAATAGAATAAATCTCCAGAAAAAAAATTACTTTACAGAAACATTGTGATAACACAATTACACTAATATCATATCTTTCAGTAATCACTGTGAATGTAAATGAACTAAAAAGTCCAGTCAAAAGGCACAGAGTATCAGAATGGATTAAAAAAACAAGATCCATGTATATTCTGCCTGTAAAAGACTCCTTTGAGACCTAGAGATACCTGTTGATTGAAAGTGAGGGGTTGCAGAACAATTTATCATGCTACTGGACATAAGAAGAAAGCTGTAGTACCATATTCATGTCAGGCAACCTGGATTTAAAATACAAAGACTGCAAAAAGAGATGAAGAAGGGCATTATATCATAAAGTGGTCTATCCAACAAGAAGCACTAACAAGTGTAAATATTTATGACCACACATTGGGGCACTGAAATATGTAAAGCAATTAATGACATAAAAAAACTCATTGATAATAATACACTAGTAGTAGGGGACTTGCACTTGTAAGTAGGGGACACCCAACTTGCAACAATGAACAGATAGTGTAAGAAGAAAATCAAGAAGGACACAATGGCTTTGAATGACACAGGTGCAGATGGACTTAACAGATATATTCAAAACATTCCAACTTAAAGCAGCAGAATACATTCTTGTCGAGTGCACATGGAACATTCGCCAGAACAGATCACACACTGGGTCATAAATCAGCCCCTACAAGTACAAAAAGATTGAGATTATGGCATGCATATTTTCAGATCAGAACACTATGAAACTTGGAGTCGACCACAAGGAAAAATTTGGAAACACCACTAATAGTTGGAGTAAAAGACCATTGCACTGAAGAATAAAGCGGTTAACCAGGAAATTAAAGAAGAAATAAAAATACATGGAAGCAAATGAAAATGTTAGCGTTGATGGTCCAAATTCTGTGGGATGCAGCAAAAGCAGGTTTAAGATGGAAGTAGATAGCAGTACAGGCCTAACACGATAAAAATAAAATTTTAAACACACAACCACTTTACACCTAAAGAAGCTAGAAAAGGAAGAGCAAATCAAGCCTAAAGTCAGACGAGGAGGGTAAACAATCATAGAGTACCTATAAATGGCATAGAAAGAAACAAAAACAGTAGAACAGATCAACAAAACTTTTAGGTTGCTTTCTGAAAGAATGAATAAAATTGAACTTCCTGGACCAGATTATTCAAACAGAAAAGAAAAAGGACCCAAAGAGACAAAATCATGAATTTCATGGGACAGATCACAACCAACACCAGAAATACAATCAATTATAAGAGAATATTATGAAAAACTATTTACCAACCAATTAGGCCATCTGGAAGAAATGAATAAATTCCCACAAACATGTAAACTACCAAAATTTCAACAGGAAGAATTAGAAAAGGAGAATGACAGACCAATTGCCCAGGTGAACATGGATGCAAAAATTATCAACAACATACTTACAAATTGAATCCAACAGTACATTAAAAGAATCATTTACCAGGATGAAGTCGGATTTATTCCTGGGGTGCAAGGATGGATCAATATTAACAATCAATCAAAGTTATACACCATATCAATAATAGGATAAGACCCAAATGATCCTTTCAATAAATGCAGAGAAGCATTTGATAAACTACACTATCTTTTCTTGATAAAAACCATCGAGCAAGTAAAGATAGATGGAAAATTCTTCAACGACATAAAGGCCATATACAAAACACGCACTGTTAACATCATCCTCAATGGGGAAACACTGAGTGCTCTCCACATATGGTCAGGAACATGACAGGGATATCCACTGTCACTAATTTTGTTCAACGTAGTACTAGAACGCTTAGCCTCTGCAATCAAACAGTGAAAAGAAATAAAAGGCATAGACATTTGAAAGGAATAAGTCAAGCGTTCACTCGTTGCAGATTACATGATACTCTATGTGGAAAATCCAAAAGATTCCACCAAAAGACTTCTAGGACGGAGACAAAACTCAGAAAAGTTGTAGGATACAAAGACAACATCAAGTTATTGGCACTATATACATACACCAAAAATGAAGCAGAAAAGAGAGACATTAAGGAATCAGACCCATTGACAATTGCACCAAAAATCATAACATACCTAGGAATAAACCTAACCAAACATGTTAGAGATCTGTATGCTAAAAACTATAGAAAGCATATGAAGCAAATTACACAAGACACAAAGGAAGAGCATTCCATGGTCATGGATTGGGAAACAAATATTGTTAAAATATCAATACTACCCAAAGCAATCTACACATTCAATGTGATCCTTACCAAAATAACACCAACATTCTTCACAGAAAAAGAACAAAGAATTTTAAAATTTGTATAAAACCAGAAAACACCGAATAGGCAGAACAATGTTGAAAAAGAAATCCAAACCTGGGGGCATCACAATTCTAGACTTCAAGCTGTATTACGAAGCTGTAATCATCAAGAAAGTATGGTACTGGCACAAAAATAGACACATGCATGAATGGGACAGAATAGAGAACCAGATGTGCTGAACAGTCTGTTCAGCAAATGGTGCTGGGAAAACTGGATAGTAACATGCAGAAGAATGAATCTGGCACACTTTCCTACAGCAAACACAAAAATATATTCAAAATGGATGAAAAACCTAAATGTAAGACCAAAAAGCATCAACATCTATAAGAGAAAACAGGCAGAAACCTCTTTGACCTCGACCTCGGCAACTTCTTAATAGACACGCCTCTAGAGGCAAGGAAAACAAAAGCAAAAAATGAACTATTGGGACCTCATCAAGATAAAAAGCTTCTGCACAGTGGAGGAAACAGTCAACAACACTAAGTGGCAACTGACAGAGGAGTGAAGATATTTGAAAATGACATACATGGTAAGAGTTAGTATCCAAAATCTATAAGAACTTAACAAACACAGAACAAATAAATATCCAGTGAATGGTCAAAAGACATGAGCAGACACTTTTCCAAAGAAAACATCTGGATGGCTAAGAGACACATGAAAAGATGCTCAACATCACTCATCATTGGGGAAAATCAATTCAAAATCATGATAAGATACCACCTCACACCTGTCAGAATGGCTAAAATGAACAATTCAGGAAACAACAGATATGGACAAGGATGTGGAGACAGAGGAACCTTCCTATACTCTTGGTGGGAATGCAAAGTGGTGTGACCACACTGGAGAAGAGTTTAAAAAGTTAAAATAGAATTACCTTATCTCCCACCAATTTCTCTACAAGGTAGTTACACAAAGGACACAAAAATTCTGATTCAAATAGCTAAACGGGTGATGGAGATTATGTAGGTCACTTGTGATGCGCACTGGGTGTTAATGTATGTGATGAATCACTAAATTTTATTCCCAAAACTAAAACTACACTACATGTTAACTAACAAAGACGTAAATAAATAAAATCTTCATATATTAAAAAACAGGGGAAAAAAAGAAGGGGACAAATTTTGTTAAAGGTCATAACCAATGGGATCTAGGGCAGTGAGTCTAACAACTTGCATTTACCCATTTTATCCCTAACTGGTAGTGGACATTAATTAACAAACATACTCAGGATTCCCAATGTTGGTGCCACGTGAGTGGGAATTCAAACCCCAGCTGCCCTTCCCTGCTTCTCTGTGACCACATCTCATGGGCAGTCTGTCTAGACAGCTGGCATCTATGTATTGCCTGTGTGTAGACGTCCTTGCTCCTGGACCAGACTCATTCACCCAGGTCTGCTGGGTACTCAGAAAGCACAGACTAGTGTCGCCTGGCATTCCTTGTCCTTACCATTCCTCACTAGGGAACAAGCTCAGCCTTGAGGATGCATGGTTACCATGTGCTGTTCCACTGGTCTACACCACCTGACACCACCCATGTATTCCAGTACTTGCTTCTGAAGGGAATTTCCAAACAGATGACAATTTCACTAGTGATTTACACCAAAAAATAATTGGATCCAAGTGAGGGCACAATATTGGATTTTAGCTGCATGTTAAGGGGAACTTTGCTTTCATTCTTAGAAGACAGAGAAGACGTTTATACCAGAGACAAGGTCACAAGGATGGATCCTCCCAGAAAGAGCAGTGGACCATCGCCTTACTGAGAGAGGGTACATTTCACATACAATAGAGCTGTGAATGAATAACATCTGGAGGGAGTGACCTCAGAGGGTGGGGGGGGGCCACAGGGTGGCCAGAACATCTCTTTACCCTCAGGTGAGGGACCTCCCGAGTCATGTCACTTGTCCACAATACAGTCAGCTTAGGGTGGCTATGGTTCTGGTCTTACATCCCAGAGCCCAGTTTGTAGGGCTGCCCCGACCTCCACTGGCTAGTGTCCAACATTGTCCAATCAAGACTGCAGAAAACAGGATGCATGTCATCCCCAGAAGTCCTCTCTCAATGGCAATGACACCTTTATGTGTCTTTCCTTGTTATCTGTCTTTCTTCATGTTTCTTTCCTTACCGTTTCTCTTCACCTCAGAGCATTTTGGGGACATCCATGCATATCCACCTGGGTTCAGTTAGACACTCAGATCCAGAGGGAGACTTGAACTTCATGCAAGAAAGTGTCTGTGCCTGGTGATGAGGGGTTTCATCCCACAATTCTCAAGGTATTCCCTCCCACAGATGTGCTGTCTTCAGGACCTACTCATCTTCAGTTCCGAGACGGACATTTGGTGACTGCCCATCTGTGTCCAGAACTCCATCCCCAGACTCATACACATGGCAGTAATATCAATGTGTCAAAATTAATCTCATGTGACAAGTCCCTTTGGCCACATAAGTTATTCTACACAGGTTTAAGAATGACATAGATGACCACAGTCCACACTGATGTCAGGGAAAGTTCACCTCCCTCCCACATGACACTCACATTACCACACCCCCAAATCCTGCAACATGTCAAATCATTACATATTAAGTCAAGTCCAAAACGTACCCAAATTTCACTACCTCTAAAACCCCAAATCTAACCATGTAGCTTGGGTAGGGTGAGACTGTGGTGCCTTCCATCCTGGGGTGAAACTCTCTCCATCAGCCGACCTGCATTTCTAGAAAACCATTTTTGTTTTCTGAATGCTTCTGCATGGTAACCATAACATAACAGGTACTGACGTTCCTATGCCAGAAGAAATACAGTGTAATTTAGAAGTGCATCACCAACAAGAAACAATTTGATTATCAATCTGGGGAAACCCATTAGGTTCAAAGACAGAATGCTCTGAATCTCAGACTCCAACTTGTCTCTGGGATTGACACTTCCTTTTTTCTTGAAGGTGGTACATGTCTGAAGCTGAGCACATTTATCCCAGTTTGATGAAAGTAGAATTTCTGAGCCCAAAAATCTTTCTTTTGTTCTCTCGATTATCAAATAAAAAGTTCTTTTGACTCTTGCCAGCTGATAAGAATAAATATTCAAGATTGTTGCTCACCAATGATTAAAGGAAATATAAGTGTATATTTATAGGCAAGAAGCAGAGTGAAGGGTTCAAAGATGGAAAATATGTAGGAGGAGACATCCTGTGAACAGAAGGGTCTGCAGTGCTCATTATGGAAGGGTCTCACCCTTGCATGTTGCATAAATGGGGAGGGGAATAAAGGAGTCACTGTAACTCTGCAGGGGTCTGTGAAACAACAGGAGCACGGGGACCACCGGGGGCAATCACAACCACCAGGGGGAACTCAGAGACCAGGGAGCTCATGATCCACGACAAGAGATTGGTTGAGGACTGGTCTCCTCTCAAGGGCTTTCAGATCCAGGCTCTGCACACTTCTTCTGACATGAACACAGCAAAGAGTTTGTAAAAGCTGTGGAAACACACAAGTGACCTCCCTGTTTAAATAAACCATGATAATGGGAATACACAAATTTTCCCAGGGTCAGACGCTGGGATAAATACATCTTTGATCATTCTCACATTAACAAGACTTTAGAAGAATAATGTTCTCCATTTCATAGATGAAGAAATATTTTTAATTAACATCATCCTTCCTGATCTCAGGTGTTTTGCCTTCAACATATTTTAATAAAATTCACCCATTTTAACATTACTGAGGCTTTCTTTTTTTAACGTTTATTTATTTTTATGGGAGAGAGAGAGACAGACTACGAGCGGGCAAGGGGAAGAGAGAGAGAGGAGACACAGCATCAGAATATGAAGCAGTCTCCAGGCTCTGAGCTGTCGAGCCCAACACAAGGCTCAGACTCATAAACTGTGAGATCATGACCTGAGTCAAAATCGGACACTTAACCAACTGAGCCACCCAGAGGCCCATTATTGAGGGTTTCCATTGATGTCCACATAGAGTTCATGTGTAAATGACCCCTTGTGTTTTTAGAAAACCCCTAGCATCTCCATTAGCTCTGTGAGTCTGTGTTGAGTCTTCTCACTCTCTCCAATATCTGTGACAGAATAGAACTGGCTTCCACCCATCACTCTCCTGGGACTTCTAGAAAGTCAGGAACCAGCAAACCTCACTGGGATGTCCAGCCTTGTCCTGCATGTGGTTCAGGAGGCAGATGGGTCCCGCGATGGGGAGCACAGGTCCAGATACTGGGACTACTCTCACCTCATACGTGATCTTGGACACGCACACAATCCATATCTGCTGCAGTGTATCTGTTAACCTGTACAATGGTGGTATACTGATTCTTACCTCAAGTGTTTGGGTGCATATGTGAAAATAAGGATTATCATGGGTACTGATAATCACTGCAGCAAAATCACAAATTAATAAATCACAATGTCCTGAAAGATGTTGTGACACCAAACACTGCCCCATCCCTTACACCTGCCAAGGGTCACTGGCTTCTTGAGGATTCTATTGCAAAATTTGCTATATTGTCAAAGGACATCTGTATGCTGATTAAACCCTCCCATCCCTGAAACTGTAGCTGGGAGAAGAGCCCCAGCCCCTAAGTGTTCACATTCAGTGATCAGAACAGAACACAGACATCTCACCATGGAGTTTGGGTTCACTTTGGTTTTCCGTGGTTCTATTTTAAACAGTAATTCATGAGGAACAAGAAACACTGACTATGTTAGTGGATATGAGTGAGAGAAACAGTGGATGTGTGACATTTTCCTGACTTGTATCTGTAGATGTCTTGTGTGACGTACAGCTGGTAGAGTCTGGGGGAGACCTGAGAAGCCTGGCGGGGGAGGGGGTCCCTGAGAATCTCCTGTGCAGTCTCTAGATTCACCTTCAGTAGCTAATTGATGAGGTGGGTCTGCCAGACTCCAGGGAAGGGGCTGAATGGGGGTCTACATATCTGTATGGTATAAGATAAGGACCAAATGTCATTATTTTACTCACTGGAATTCAAAACCATTTGTGAAAGAGGCCGTTTTTTCCCTAATTTTAATTCTATGAAATACCATGGAGGATATGCTGACTGCATCCAGACACATTTCATTCTGGTCTCTGTAACCTGCTCCACTGGTCTGTGTGTCTGACTGTATGCCAGCAGCACAGTGTTATAGACAATGTACCTATGCAATATACATAGAAAGAAGGACGTGTGCTGTCTCCAGGTTTGTTCTTCTTTCTCAGGATTGTTTTCTCACTTCCGTGTGCTTTGTGGTACCATATAAATAAGAATTTCCCAGATACATTCATTGGCGTTTTTATTAACTCAACTAACATTAGAAATTATTAGAACAGATAAAAGGAATAAGGAGTGTAATAATACAAAAAATTAACAAATCGAAATTGATATCTGGAAAGCTAAATGCAATTGAAAAAGCATCTCTACTAGGAAATAAGTAAAACTCAAACAGATACAATCAGAATTAAGGAGGGGACATAACTGATACCAAAGAAGTGAAGAACAATAACAGAAAATGCCTAGATAATTATAGACCCATTATTAGATTACTAAGGGGCAACTAGGCAGTTTCTAGAGTTATACAATCCACAAGACTGTACATGAAGAAATAGAAAATTAACAGAATTAAAGCAAGTAAGATTGAATCTATAATCTAATCATATCCAGCCCCTAAAGAAAAAAATTCAGCTTGGTAACAGAGGACTTTATCTATGAACTGTATCAAAATATAAAGGATATTTAATGCCAATACCTCTCAGACTCTTACCAAAAACTGAAAAGATAGGAATATGCCCCAACTCATCTACAAGACCAACCTTACTATGATGTGAAATCAAAAGACACCTTAAGAGAAACTAAAGGCCAATATCTCAGATGGACATACATGCAAAACTCCTAGCATGGTGAATGCAACAGCACAATGAAAGGGTCATATGTGACAATGCAGACACATCTATTGATCACCTATATCATCATCTATTGATATATATAAAACTAGACAAAATTCAACAAATTGTCATTATTAAAAAATCTCAGCAACTGAGGGAAAGAAAGAAATTACCTCCACAAAATTGTGGCCGTAGATGAAAACCCCACACCTGACAGCATATTTAACAGTGAAAAACTGACGCTTTTCCTGTCATATTGAGCCGGGCAAGGATTCTCATTCCCTACATAGGTATTCCGCATGGTAACATGAAGACCAGTAAAATATGGCACCCAATGTATGTCATCTAGTCACATGGCTTATTTGGAGGAAAGTCACTTGAGTAACAGCTAGTCTAAGGAAACTGTGACCCTCCTTTGTCCCCTTGAGAGCAGGAAATAAATCTCTCCTGGGAAACTTCCTTTCCCTCTACCAGAATGGAAGAACCATCCTTACACCAGAAATTGGAACTTTAGCACCAAGAAGGCTGTGCAAACAAGCCTTGTTAATTCCTCACTAATTGACTTGCCCAAACCCAAATCTCTGTCTTGTTAACTCTTCACAAATCCATTGTTTTTTATTCTAAAAGGCACAAGTGCCACCTACTTTCTTCATTCTCTGGGTGTCATATTATTAGGAAGCTTGTGCCCATGCAAAATGAAATTTATTGTCTTCTGTAGATCTTTCTTATGTCAGTTGAATCCTTAGACCAGACAAAGAACACAGAAGCAAAGAAGGAAAAACCTTTCTGGTCCTACAAGTTGCAGATGTACCCATAAAAATTAGGTAAGAAAATGAAATAAAGACATGCAAATCAGTAAGAAGAAAATTATTTGTTTGAGAATCACATGAACTTATAGTGAAATCTTAGAAACTCCATAAAAAAGTATTAGAACCAATAAACTCAGGAAAAGTTCAGGGTACAAATCAACATAGAAAAATATGTTGTATTTCCACACACCTAAAACATAGTATATGAAAAAAATAACAAAATCACACAATTGAAAATGGCACAAAATGGAGCATCTGTGTGGCTCAATCCGTTAAGGGCCTACTGTTGATTTTGGCTCAGGTCATGATCTCATGGTTCCTGAGTTTAATTCTAAGGCAGGGTCTGCAATGATTGTGCAGAGCCTGCTTGGGATTCTCTGTCCCCTTCTCTCTCTCTGATCTCGCTCTCCTTCCCTCTGTCACACAAAAATAAACACACATTAAAATTATATGGCACAAAATAAATTATTTAGGATTAAATTTCACTAAAAAGTAAAATAGTATACGAAACATGACGTGCTGGGAGAAAGACATGTAAAATGGCAAACACAGATGAAAAGATCACTGTGTTCACAGATTAGAATTATTTATACTGTCACAGTCCCTTCTGCAAGAAGTGATCTACAAGTGCCTCTCAAACACTGGTTTTAAATTTGAAACAAATCTAAGTCTGGAGCCTGATATATAGTCAGAGGATATGCAAATAGGGCCCTCCCTGTGCTGATTAAACCAGTCCAGCTCCAACCCTGCAGCTGGGAGAGGAGCCCCAGCCCCGGGAGTCCCAGGTGTTCCCATTCTGTGATCAGCACAGAACACACACACCTCACCATGGAGTTTGTGCTGGGCTGGGTTTTCCTGGTTGCTCTTTTAAAAGGTAATTCATGGTGAACGAGGGACACTGAGTCTGTGAGTGGATATGAGTGAGACAGTGGATGTGTGTCAGTTTCCTGACCAAGATGTCTTGTGTCTGCAGGTGTCCTGTGTGACGAGCAGCTGGTGGAGTCTAGAGGAGACCTGGTGAAGCCGGGGGGGTCCCTGAGACTCACGTGTGTAGCCTCTGGATTCACCTTCAGTAGCTATGCAATGAGCTGGGTCCGCCAGGCTCCAGGGAAGGGGCTGCAGTGGGTCGCATATATTTATGATGATGGAAGTAGCACAGACTACGCAGACTCCGTGAAGGGCCGATTCACCATCTCCATAGACAACGCCAAGAACACGCTGTATCTGCAGATGAACAGCCTCAAGACCGAGGACACGGCCACATATTACTGTGCGAGAGACACAGTGAGGGGACCTCACTGGGAGCCCACACACAAACCTCCCTGCAGGAGGGGATCAGCACCACCAGGGGGCGCACACTATGCACAATTTTCCTTTGTGTTCCCAGGAGCAGGTGCAGATGGAGGTTACAGGAAGTTTTCCTGTCAGGGTCTGGGGTTTCCTCTCAACACAGCAGTCCTGGACACAGGATTCTGTGCGTACCTATTAACTTTCTGAATTAGCAACTGTGTTGTCATAGGAAAACTGCACTAAGATGCACAAAGACACAGTTGTTTGCATTGCTTACTCCTGTCCCTCAACATGAGTGAATTACAGATTTCCTGAGGCACAACAGCTGAACCTTAAAGCAGTCCCAGATGCACTCCCTGTGCAGCCAGGACCACAGGATCCCACAGCTCCCCATTATCTTCACCCATCGCTTGTCCCAATCAAACAACGTGACTCTTCCCTC
>NW_026526863.1:0-30719 GCF_024362965.1 Panthera pardus
ACGGCTATGAGAAAATAGTTTGGAGATTTATATGCCAACAAATTGGGCAATCTGGAAGAAATGGATAAATTCCCAGAATAATGTAAACTACCTAAACTGAAAAAGGAAGAAAGAGAAAACGTAAACAGACTGATAATGAGCAAAGAAATTGAATCATTAATCAAAAATCTACTGACACACAAAAATCCAGGGCCCGATAGGTTCACAGGTGAATTCTACCAGATATTTAAGAAGAGTATAAAATATTCTATTTAAGTAGAATAGAATATTCCTGTCTTCACAAACTGTTCCAAATAATAGAAATGAAAAGAAAACTTCCAAATTCATTCTATAAGATGAGTATGATCACGGTTCCAAACCAGATTAAACCCCACTAAAAATGAGACTTACATGCCACTAGCCCTAATGAGCAAGAATACAACAATTGTCAAGAAAATACTTGCAGGGGCGCCTGGGTGGCTCATTCGGTTAAGCGTCCAACTTTGGCTCAGGTCGTAATCTTGCGGTCCGTGAGTTCGAGCCCCGTGTCAGGCTCTGTGCTGACAGCTCAGAGCCTGGGGCCTGTTTCAGATTCTGTGTCTCCCTCTCTCTGGCCCTCCCCCATTCATGCTCTGTCTCTCTCTGTCTCAAAAATAAATAAACGTTACAAAAAAAGAAAGAAAATACTTGCAAATTGAATCCAACAAGACATTAAAAGGATCCTTTAACGTGACCAGGTGGGATTTATTCCTTGGCTGTAAGGGTGGTTCAATAGTCACAAATAAATCAATGTAATACATACCATCAATCAGAGAAAGGATACGAATGATATGACCCTCTCAATGGATGCAAAAAAAAAAATTGACATAGTACAGCATCCTTTCTTGATAAAACCCTCAACAAGGGGTAGAGGAAACACACCTCAACATCATAAAGTCCGTACATGAAAACCCCACAGCTAATATCCTCAGTGGGGAAAAAAAACCTTTTCCTCTACTGTCAGGAACACAAGAGGGATGTCCACACCCATCATTCTACTTAACACAGCAGTGGAAGTCTTATCCTCAAAAACAGACAACAACAAAAAATAAAGGCATACAAGTTGGAAAAGAAGAAGTCAAACATTCCCTCTTCACAGATGACATGACACTCTATATAAAAAACTCAAGACTCCACCAAAATATTGCAAGAACTGATACACAAATTCAGCAAAGTCACAAAATACAGTATCAACATACTGAAATCGGCTGCATTTCTCCACAGCAATAATGAAGAAACAGAAAGAAAAATAAAAAAACTATCCATCCCGTTTACAATTGCACCAAATATAATAGGATACCTAAAAAGTTAAAATATCTATACTCTGAAGACTCTAAAAACGGTGAAAGAAACTGAGGATGACACAAGGAAGTGGAAACACCTTGAATGTTCATGGATTTAAGGAGCAAGTAGTGTTGAAATGTCTATGCTACACAAAGAAACGGGAGACTTCATGATTATGGATTTCATGCTATATTACAAGCTGTACTTATCAAGACAGTAAGCTACAAGCACAAAAGAGACACATAGATCAAGAGAACAGAAGAGTAAACCCAGATATGGACTCACAAATGTATGGCCACCTCATCTTGGATGAAGTAGGAAAGACTATGTAATGGGAAAAAAGACAGCCTTGTCAACAGAGGGTGTTAGGAAGACTGGACCAGAACACGCAGAAGAATGAAACTGAACCACTTCCTTACTCCATACACAAAAATAAATCCAAATGGTGAAAGACCTAAATGTGAGACAGGAGACCATCAAATCCTAGAGGAGAACAGGCAGCAACCTCCTGGACTTGGGACATAGCAACTTCTTACTAGACGTGTCTAGAGAGGCAAGGGAAACAACAGCAAACTTGAACTACTGGGACCTCATCAAAATAAAAACCTTCTGCACAGCTAAAGAAATAATCAACTAATCTAAAAGGCATTCTACAGAAATTAAAAAGGTATTTGCAAACCACATATCTGATAAATGCTTACTTTCCAAAATCTATTAAAAAAAACTTCTCAAACTCAATACCCAAAATACAAAGAATCCAGTGGAGAAATGGGCAGAAGACATGAGGAGATACTTTTCCAAACAAAGCATTCCGATGGCTAACCGACACAGACGAACATATGCTCAACATCACTCATCATCAGAGAATTACAAATCAAAACTACAATGAGAGATGACTGCACACCTGTCAGAATGGCTACAATTAACAACTCAGGAAACAACAGATATTGGTGAGGATGAGGAGAGAAGGGAACCCTTTTACACTCTTGGTGGGAATGCAATGTGCCCGGACCATTCCAGAAAACAGTTTAAAAAATAAAATTAAACAACCTTCCACTCCAGCAATTGCTCTACTAGGAATTCATCCAAAGCATACAAAACTTCTGATTTGAGGAAGTACATGCACCCCAATGTTTACAGCAGCATTAACTATGACAGCCAAAATGAGGAAAGAGACCAAAAGTCCACCATGTGATTAATCTGCTATATGTATAGAATGGCATATTACTCAGTCATAAAAAAGAATGAAATCTTGCCATTTGCAAAGATGTTGATGCAGCTACAGGGCGTCATGCTAAGCAAAGTAAGTCAGTGAAAGATGACAAACACCGTATGATTTCCTCCTATGGGGAATTTAGATCTAAGGGAAGGGGAAAAAGAGCAAGAAATCATAAAAAAAAAAAAAAAAAAAAAAAACCTCTAAGGTTAGAGACCAAACTGAGGGTTGCTGGAGGGCAGGTGTGTGGGAGATGGGATAATGGGTGTTGGGGATGAAGGAGGCCACGTGTTGTGATGAGTACTGGGTGTTAATGTAAGTGATGAACCAATAAATTCTACTACTGAAATTAATATTACACAATATGTTAACTAACAAATATTTAAACACAAACTTAAAAAATTTAAAAAGTGGGAAAAAGGAAGGAAGAATTGTTGTCACAAATTGTCATGAACATGGAATCTAAGGTAGTGAGTCTAACGTCTTGCATTTACTCATTATATCCCTAACTGATGGTGGACATAAATTAACATACTCATGAATTTTCACAGCAGTGCCAGGTGGGCTGGAATTCAAACCACAGCTGCCCTTCCCAACTCCCCTGTGCCCACACATCATGGGCAGCTTGTCCAGACACCTGCACAAGAACCCACGTTGGGCCTCAGTAGGGACCCACATCTGCAGAACTGGAAAGTGTGGACAGTTGACACTTCCTGAGAAGCTCTGGGGTTCCTTCCCCGACTTGCTGTCTCAGCTCCCTTGTCTTCCTTTCCTGTCTCTTGAAGAGAACCATGTCCCCTGTTAGTGGTTCATGAAAGTGAGGGGCTAGATGTTCTATAAACATTCAATATGACAGGTAACATACAAGGGGACAAAAAAAAAACCCATATGATGCAGCCTCTCTCGCGGCTCCTATCACCCAATGTGGTAGAGTACAAATAAACCTAAGTATTCATTTGGTCAAAAATTGCACAGCACGTTGGGAAAGTATTAAGAGATGAGAAGCCTGGAAGAATTCCACAAATGCAGATATGAGCTCCCCTTGGAAGGAAGAAGAAAAATTACAGTCCCAAACACGCAAGAGTAAAATAATTTTAGGAAATGATACAAGAGCTTCAATGCATTCTATTCATGAAGTGTCTAAAATTGGCAATGCAAAAAATGGATTTTGAGGGTTTCACATAGAATTGCGAAGGAAAAATGGTGTCAAGAACGCAGTTGTGTGCACAGAGCTCAGCGGCTCCTGAGACATATAGAAAGCCCGCCACCTGAAAAGGTAAACGTGTTTTTGGACCCCCGGAGCATATCTATCAAATCTGATGAGCAGTCTGGGCAAAGAGACACAGAATGGCAACTCTTGTGAAATTTGAACTTCAATTTCCTATATTTCCACTTAATTTCCATATATTAGGAAAAACCATGCCACGAAAATGATTTGCTAGAGTCTATAAATTTAAAAACAAACGACAAAACTCTAAGTCACCAGAGACCAAATAGGGAACATGTCAACATTGAGAGAAACCAGAAAAAAAAACAAGACTTTTAGTTACATTGTAAGTCAAGAAATCAGTGGGGTGCCTGGATGGTTGAGTCAGTTAAGTGTCTCACTTCAGCTCAGGTCTCGGTGTCACAATTTGAGGGTTTGAGCCCCGTTGTCAGGCCCTATGCTGACAGCTCAGAACCTGGAGCCTGCTTCAGATTCTGTGTCTCCCTCTCTCTCTGCTTTTCCCCGCTCACGTTCTGTCTCTCTCTCTCTCTATCAAGAATAAACATTTTTAAAAAATATTAGTCATAAGCAATCAATCAACAAGAAAAGGAAAACTATAGCTAAGAACACAAGACCCATAAAAAGAAATGGTATAAATAGACTTTGTGAAAATCAATTCCGCTTATCTGCCCACGTGAATACCAATAGTAAGATAAGTTACAGAGTAAGAGACAACATTCACAAATTGCATAACCACCAAGGGACCTGCATCTTGAATATGCTAAGAACCCTCAACAGTCAATAGGAAAAAAGGAAACAAACCTCCATCAAACAAGCACACCCTTGTGTAGTAGACATCCTATCCTTGAGGTTATAGACACATTAGTTACTGACTGGAGAAGACTCTTCACACCATCGACTGTCAGGGAAATTCAAATCAAGAATGCAACAGATGCCCTATACACACATCCCAATGGCTCAGGTAGGAACAACTCTGACAACAACATCCAGGTGAGCATCCAGCATACGTGGGGCCTCAAACAATGCAGGAAGGTTGACAAACAAACACCAGCTCTGGAAAACCGTTGGCTGTTGCTTATGAAATTATACATGGATGACATAAAAAGGAACCTGGAAATACCACTCCCAAGTATTTGTCCCTGAAGAATGAAATCCCATGCTTAAAAAATAAATGGTGTGTAAATATTTACAGCATCTTTCTTAGTGTTAGAAGCTCAGAATAAGGCAAAAGTCTTTCTAAATATAAAGGAATAAACCAACTACGAAACTTGCATCAATGGGATGCTTTGCCAGAGAACTGTGACACTACTGATGCACACCTGAAATCAGGTGAAACTCAAAGACATGATGTGGAGGGAAGGGCGGTAGTCCCATAATTACAGAGGTGATGTGACCTGGGACATTCACACAGCCAAACCATGGTGACAGTGGTTTGGTTGGGCATTCCTTATCTATTTCTTTCCCAAACCACATGATGAGATACTCTGCTTCATTTGACAGCCCTCCTATGTTCAACCACACTCTGATGTATGGAGTCTCCACAGACTGAACTCTACAACCTCGGACTCCTCTGAATGGAGAGTTGTTGAGATCATACTCTGATGTGTGTTCTGACAGGAGCTGTTCCCTCCACTGTCCCTGGCTCTGGCTCTCTCCTGCAGGTGAGGGGGAGTAGGTTAGGAATCCTCCACTGAAACCATCTGTCTCCTGCACCTGACTCTCCCACAACATGAGGCCCAGACCTTCTTCCTCACACTTAGCTGGAAATGAAGTCAGTTCTATAGGAACAGATTTGCTCCTTAATTTAGAGGATTGCTTCATGTCCCCCTTACCCTGGGCAATACTCTGGGCAAAGGTCTGCAGCTGCAGGGCGTGTCGGGGACAAACAGGATTCCAAACAGTTTGGAAACTGAGGGCTCTGTTTAGGGGTGGCTGGCAGCTTCACTGCCTTGTGGCTTGCTTGTCCTGGTGGCATGAGACTCCTGCCATACAAGTCAGGTCTGGGGTGATCAGGTTCCCAGCATCCCTAGTGGACTGTGCCCAGGGCAGAGCTTCCTTTCTGGGAGTGGGGCTGCCAACAATGAGTGAGTCGCACATCTCAGTGGCACCTGCTGGGGCTTGGCCTCAACAGCAAACAGCTTAGGGTCACTGACATCCTGTCCCTCTGGGAAAGAGTCCTCTGAACAGGAGCTGGTCACCGGGAACCGTGTGTATTGGCTACAACAGTCTGGAGGGGAGATTGCAGTCAGGCTCAGGGGCACATGCCTATAGTCCCAGTTACTTGCACTGGAGTTTCTTCTTGCTGATCTGGGGTGGGAAAGGAAAAGAACATACCTTAGTTCAAATAGTCTAGGTATTCTTTCTGGTAGTATATTTTCTGCAATAAATGCTTCTTCATGGGCTGTATGCCAACATGGCCATTTGCAGGCACTATAAATACATTATTTGAGTTTTTCTTCAAATTCCAGTGAGTTAACATGCAATGTACTATTACTTTCAGGTGTAAAATATAGTGATTCAACATTGCAATACAGCACCCAGTGTTCGTGACGAGCGCTCCCCTTAATCCCCATCAACTACCTCCCCATCCCTCCACACACCCTCCCCAGGGTAACCATCAGTTTTTCCCCTATAGTTAAGTATCTGTTTCGTGGAGCTTACGTGGTTCCATGGGTTAGGCCCACGACTCTTGATCTGGGCTCTTGTCTTGATCTCATCATTCCTGAGACCGAGCCCCACTTTGGTTTCTGCACTGACAGCACGACGTTTCCTTGGGATTCTCTTCCCATCTGCCTCTGCCCCACCTCCCATTCTCTCTCTAAATAAATAAGTGAACATTGAAAAAATCGCCTATTTCTTGGTTTGCCTCTTCTCTCTTATTTGTCCCTTTGCCCATTTGTTGTTTCTTAAATTCTACATATGGAGGAAATCATATATTTGTCTTTCTCTGACTTATTTCCGTAAACATAATACTCTCTAGGCCCATCCCTGTCCTTAACAATAGCTAATGTCATTCCTTTTACGGCTGAGAAATATTCCAGTGTGCGTGGACGGGGTTATGTAGATATACCACGTATTCTATACCCATTCATCAATCAGTGCATACTTCGGCTGGGTTGTTTCCATAGCTGGGCTGTTTGTGACATAGCTGCTATAAACAGAGAGGTACAATTCCCTTAAATTAGCATTTTTGTATCCTTTGGGTAAATACCTAGTAGTGCATTTGTTCTATCGTAACGGAGTTGTATTTTTAGCTTTCTAAGGAACCTCCATGCTGTTTTCCATAGTGGCTGTGCCAGTGTGCATTCCCACCAGCACCTCCAAAAGGATCCTCTTTCTCTGCATCCTCACCAACACCTGTTGTTTCTTGTGCTGTTGAGTTCAGCCTTTCTGACCAGTGTGAGTTGATATTTCATTGTAGTTTGGATTTATATTTCCCTGATGAGGAGTCATGTTGACCATCTTTTCATGTGTTTAGTGACAATCTGTAGGTCACATTTGGAAAAATGCTTATTCATGTCTTGTGGCCATTTTTTAATAGATTATTCAGTTCTGGAGTTGAACTATATTCTTTATATATAGAAACCTTAAAGACTCCACCAAAAAAAACCCCGCTAGAACTGCTACAATAAACCTGTAAATTTGTAGCATACAAAATCAACATATAGAAATTTGTTACATTTCTATACACCAATAATGAAGCAGGAGAAAGAGAAATCAAGGAATCAATCCCATTTAAAATTACACCAAAACCATAATATACTAGAAATAAACCTAAGTAAAGAGGTACAAGATCTGTACTCTGAAAAGTCTGGGACATTTATGGAAGACATTGAAGAAAACACAAAGAAATGGAAAAAATATTCCATGCACATGGATCAAAAGAAAAATCATTGTTAAATGACAATACTATCCAAAGCAACCTAGACATTCAATGCAAATAATTCAATTTCCTGTCAAATAATACCAGCATTTTTCCCAGAGCTAGAACAAATAACTCTAAAATTATCATGGAACCACAAAAGACCCCAAATAACCAAAGATCTTGAAAAAGAAAAAAACCTGGAGGCATCACAATTCTGGATATCAAGCTATATTACAATGCTGTAGTCATCAAGACAGGATGATACTGGCAAAAAATAGACACATAGATTGATGGAAAAGATTAGAAAACCCTGAAATGGACACATCACTATATGATCAACTAATCTTTGACAGAGCAGGAAAGACTATCAAATGGAAAAAGTCCCTTCAAAAACTGGTGTTGAGAAAACTGGACAGCATCGTGAACTTGTAATGAACCTGGACCACTTTCTTACAGTACACACCAAAATAAATACAAATTGAATGAAAGACCTAAATGGGAGACAGGAAACCATCAAAATCCTAGAGGACGACACAGGCACCAACCTCTTTGACCTTGGCCAGAACAAGTTCTTACTAGACATGTCCCCAGAGGCAAGGGAAACAATAGCAAAAATAAACTATTGGGATCTCATCAAGATAAAAAGCTTCTGCACAGCAAAGAACAAATCAACAAAACTAAAAGGCAACTGACAAAATGGGGGGAGATATTTGTATGACATCTCAGACAATGGGTTAGTATCCAAAATCTATAAAGAACTTACCAAACTCAACACTCAAAAAACAAATAATCCAGTGAAGAAATGGGCAGAAGACATGAATACATATTTTTCCAAAGAAGACATCCAGATGGAAAAAAGACACGAATAAAGATGCTCAACAACACTCTTCATCAGTGAAATATAAAGCAAAACCACAATGAGATACCAACTCACACCTGTCACAATGACTAAAATTAACAATTCAGAACACACAAAATGTCAGCAAGGATGCAGAGAAAGCGAAACCCTTTCGCACTGTTGATGGTAATGCAAACTGGCGCAGCCACTCTGGAAAACAGTGTGGAGATTCCTCAAAAAATGAAAAACGGAACTATCCTGTGATCAAGCAATTGCATTTATCCAAGGATACCAAAGGTATCCAAAGGATACCAAAATGCTGATTCGAAAGGGCACGTGCATCCCAATCTTTATGGCAGCCTTATCAACAAAAAACAAATTGTGGAACAGCCCAAATATTCATCAACACATGAATGCATAAAGAAGAGGTGGTAAATATATACAATGCAATATTACTTAGCCATCAAAAAGAATGACATCTTGCCAATTACAATAATGTGGATGGAACTACAGTGTATTATGCTAAGTGGAACAAGTCAGTCAGAAAAAGTCAAATATCCTATGATTTCACACATTAGTGGAATATAAGAAACACAACATAGAGAAAGGAAAAATAAAATAAATCAAAACAGAGAGGGAGGAAACCAGAAGACACTCTTAAATACAGAGAACAAACTGAGGGGAAGTGGGGGAGGTGGGCTAAATGGCATGTGGCCATTAAGGAGGGCACGGGGTGAAATGAGAACTGGGTGTTATATGTATGCGATGGTTCTCTATATTCTACCCCTAAAATCAGTAATACACTGTATGTTAACAGACTTGAATTTACATTAATATAATATAAGAAAATTATATATAGAGAGAGACTACCTCAAAATAGCAAGCTTCTGCACAGTGAAGGAAACAATCAACAAAACAAAAAAGCAACCTATGGAATGGAAGAAGATATCTGTAAATGACATATTCTCAGGGTTAGTTTCCAAAACGTATAAGTTTTTTTTAATTGTTTTCAAATTATCAGTAGAGTGTGTCCATGCAGTTCAGCACACTGTTGTGTGAGAAGCAAAACTCGTGTCTTCCACTTTTATATTGTGGTAAGATCTCACTGAAAATGAGACCCACACTCTTCACAAAATTTTAACCATACATTACAGTATTGATAATTACAGGGGTAATGATGTGGAGACCCCTTTAAAACTTGTCATCTTGCATAACACAAAATCATAGCCCTTGAGATCTACTCCTCATTGACCCTCCCTGCCAGGCCCTGGCAACTGCCATTCCACTCTCCATTTCATTGTTATCAAAACCCAAATTCAGCTGCCTGTTGCTGGAAAGGTCAATGTTCAAAGTTTTAGTTTGGGTGGCAAAGGAATTTGAGCTATATTCAGAAGGCCAGCCACTGGGGAAAAGGCAAACTCTTGTCCAAACGCCACCTCTGAGGTTTCTCCCTGACCCAGGGCGTTTTAAAGCAGTAGAGGGTACTTAAACAAGCAAGGCAGTGCCATGGTCAAAACCATCTTTTGATCATGGGCAGACTCCATGGTGCAAGCTGCCAAAGTAACCTCAACTCCCCTCCATCTCCAGCTGAAGAGGGAACCAAACTACATGAGACTGCCAGAGGCCAGGAAAGAACCCCCATAAGGGATTAGAGGAGAAAACCCCTGGGGCTCACACATGGTCAGCAGTACTTTCTGTTCTCCCCAGCTGGCATAAGAAAATACTAAAATACAACCTTGTAGTTCACCAATCATCACTCAGAATACTGACAAATGTTTTCCTCAGTGAACTCAGAGGAATCTTCAAAGCAAAAACCAAAAGGATCAAATGGCTTGCAAACTAATAGCCAAGGAGAATAAGACACACAAAACTACAAAGAGATTTTTAGCATCACCCCTAAAGGTAAAATTGACAATGTTTACCTCCGCATCACAAGGAAGCAAAGTAGTGGTCTCTGTAATGAGAAAAAGTAGTCATCCAAAGAATGTGACCCAGCAGTACCACAGGACATGGATTTGATAGAGAAGTTAAGGGTGATATAACTGCATAGCCCATATGCAAGTAGCTGGAGGAAAGATTGAAGGTGTTGACTAGAGCCATGCCTCTGAGTCCAAATCCCTACCCATGTCCATGTGACCACTCTTGACCATGGCCCACCTGCCCTCCCACATCCACCCGAGCCGAACTGATGTGCAGGGTCACCCAATGCCACACCCTGGGACTGTTGCCTAACCCCACAGGGGGCCCCCAGGTGCAGGGTGCTGGCCACCTGGCACAGCCCTCTATTCTGTCCGATGGTCTAGACCTGGCTTTGCTGAGGATCCTCCATTTATCCATTCTCACTGGCAGATGTCTCTGAGCAGGGGCATGAGGCTGGCAGAGGGCCAGGTCACCCTGAGGGCGCCCCTCTTGCTCTTTGCACTCTGGGCAGTGCTGGCTCCTGTGCAGGGTTCTCAAGGGCATCCGTCATGGCGCTACATCTCCTCTGAGGTGGTAATTCCCAAGAAGGAGCTGCACCACAGCAAAGGCATTCAGATGCCTGGCTGTCTGTCCTATAGCCTGCGTTTTGGGGCAAGAGACATGTTATGTACATGCGGCACAAGAAACTCTTTTGGTCCAGACTCTGCTGATGATGACTCAGGATGCTCAGGGAGCCTTGCAGGTGGACTACCCCTTCATGTGTCCAGACTGTTACTACCTCAGCTACCTGGAGGAGATTCCTTTTTCCATGGTCACAATTGACACAGGCTATGGCAGCCTTGAAGCTATCATGAAGCTGGATTAACTTGCCTATGATATGAGACCCCTCGGTGATTTCCAATGGTTTGAACAGTTTGTTTCTCACATAGTCGCAGACATCTGTGCAATGGGACCTACTTATAACTTGGGATATAAGGAGGACAGGGGACCCCCTGTTCCTCAAGGAAATGCCAGTGCAGCCCCAAGGATCTCTAGTAAGTTCTGTTCATCCCATCACAGAATTATCAAAGGACTTGCTTTCAGTTTCAAAACAATGTATAGTGTGTTAACCACGTGGAAAAAAGTGCCCAATTCCTAGTAAGGCTAGTTAGCTTAATTGAGTCCATATTTCATGCTATTGATGTAAGTTATTGGTTTCATGGTCATTTATAGTGAGAGACATCAAGCTCACTCAGGCAATTATGTGTTGCATCAGAGCCCCTTTTTTTTCCTCTTCAATAGTATGAGTGAAAGTATTTTCGATTTCTTAAAACACATTCACCCTTAATGTGATTTGAGATGGGCCCCATGAGGTTCATGGCAGTCCAGTTGTATATTCTATATGCCATCCACCAATGGCTTATATGCCATCATTCTGGGTTATTTAGGCAGACATTATTTACTCTTTTCTGTCATACCAACACATCAGATGGCAAGAAATTGTGGCTTGTGCATTGACACTGATGAATGTGCTTGCCAAAAAAGGTCCAGCTGCCTTAGGACCCAACTAACTGGTATAATGGAAGCTTTCAGTAACTGTTCCTTCATTCATATGCAGCACATAATGAATTGTGGAACAGGCAAGTGCATGTTCAACACTGAAAGGGTGCATTTAAATAAAAGCCTGACCCACTATCATTATGGAAACTACATAGTGGATCCAGGAAAGCAGTGTGACTGCGGCTCATTCAACCAGTGCTACAGCAATCTAGGCTGTATGCGTGATTGTATCTGAACCCCTGGGGGCCAATGGAATACAGGCAGATGCTATACAGACTGCACCAACTCCGCTGCTAGGACACTCTGCAGACCACTCCAAAATATACGTGATCTTCCAGAGTTCTGCCATGGGGTGACCTTGGCGTACCCTGTGACTTCCATATGCAAGATGGAACCGGGTGCACTGAAGAGGGCTGCTGCTATCATGGAAACTGCACTGACCGCACTATTCACTGCCAAGAAAGCTTTGGCAGAAATTCTGGGAAAGGTGAAGATGTCTGCTATACCATAAATCACGAAGGCAGCCGACATGGACACTGCAGAAGACCCCGGGGAATTCAACGCTGACCCTGTTCCCATACTGGCGTGCCTTGTGGAAGGCTGCAGTGTAGGAATGTCACACATCTCCCTCAGCTCCAAGAACATGTTGGATTCCATCTGTCTGAGATCCAGGGTTCTGATGTTTGGGGCTGGATTCACATCGTAGCACAGGAACAACCCAGATTCCTCATGTGAGAACTGGTACTTCCTGTGCTTCTGGATAGTTCTGTCGGGATACCTACTGCACTGGCAGTGGGGCTCAGCTGAATTATGACTGTATCCCAGAGAAATGCAGTCACAGAGGGATGTGCAACCATAACAGGAACTGCCACTGCCACACAGGCTGGGATCCTCCATGGTGCACGGACAAGGCACTGGTGGGAGCACAGACTGTGGACCCCTCCAAGAAGAATTCAGCCAGTCAGGCAAAGTCATGAATCCATGGTATATCTCAGAGTGGGTTTTGGTCACATTTATGCCATAATAGCTGCATTCCTCTTTGTTGTTTCTGGAAATGCCAGAACTATAAACACAGAGAAAGTTAAGGAAGAGATTTTTCGAGAAGACAATCCACAATTTAGCCTCCAGACCCCTGAACAACTATACACAATGCATCTGGTGCATCTGTAAAAATACAGTATTGAGGCGGCACAGCTGACATCCACGTTTCCAAGGGTCTGCGGGAGACACAGGGGTCCTCAGGCACATCACAGCTCTGACACCAGGTCTCTCATGGGTCACCGACCAACACTCTGAAATAAAACTTGAAAACTGCATGCTTCTGGCTTTTATGTAGTTTTTAGGCCTGTAAGAGCCCAAACTGAGCCTTAGTTTCTGGGAAGAGGACCTGAGTCAGAGCTGTGTCTTGAGCGGAAGTGTCTGGTTCCAGAATTAAGAGAAGTTGACACAAGCTCCTTTATTGGCAACTTCATGAGTTTTCTCCAAAACTACGCTGTTGTGAGAAATGCAGTCACAGAGGGATGTGCAACCATAACAGGAACTGCCACTGCCACACAGGCTGGGATCCTCCATGGTGCACGGACAAGGCACTGGTGGGAGCACAGACTGTGGACCCCTCCAAGAAGAATTCAGCCAGTCAGGCAAAGTCATGAATCCATGGTATATCTCAGAGTGGGTTTTGGTCACATTTATGCCATAATAGCTGCATTCCTCTTTGTTGTTTCTGGAAATGCCAGAACTATAAACACAGAGAAAGTTAAGGAAGAGATTTTTCGAGAAGACAATCCACAATTTAGCCTCCAGACCCCTGAACAACTATACACAATGCATCTGGTGCATCTGTAAAAATACAGTATTGAGGCGGCACAGCTGACATCCACGTTTCCAAGGGTCTGCGGGAGACACAGGGGTCCTCAGGCACATCACAGCTCTGACACCAGGTCTCTCATGGGTCACCGACCAACACTCTGAAATAAAACTTGAAAACTGCATGCTTCTGGCTTTTATGTAGTTTTTAGGCCTGTAAGAGCCCAAACTGAGCCTTAGTTTCTGGGAAGAGGACCTGAGTCAGAGCTGTGTCTTGAGCGGAAGTGTCTGGTTCCAGAATTAAGAGAAGTTGACACAAGCTCCTTTATTGGCAACTTCATGAGTTTTCTCCAAAACTACGCTGTTGTGGACTGAAAAGTTTCTCATTCTCCAGGTAATCTGTCTTCCCCCAGTCCCATGTGGGCTCAGGATAATGGAGGACTACCACCCACCCATACTGCCTGTCCACACGGGGGTGTCTGTGGGCTGTGAGGGAAGGGGACTGCCATTATGTTCCACCTAGCGCAAGCTGTGCCTCTCTGGAGAGCAAATTTCCAAATGTGGGAGACTGAGACCATGAGGCTGAAAGGAGCACCCCATAAGTCAATCAGAAAGGTAGGCACAAGTGTCTATGGATGACTCTGGCATCCAGAGGGAGACCGGGAAAGGTGAATCCCTGCTCTCTTTCTCTTGCCTACTTTTCAGTGAGTTTAACTGTAGATAAGAATCTGCCTAGGGATCCCACTCTGGTTTCCCAAGCACCTTCTAGAATAACACAGAGGTGAGCCTGTGAAAGTTAGTGAATTCAGCCCCATCCACTCCCAAGAAATCCTGTACTTGTTACCCTGTTTTCTATGTCCTGATCATGGCGAATGTCGGATGGAGGCCTGCCCTTCCCTGGGTCCTTGTGCCCTCTTGTTCCGGGCTCTGTAAGTCATAAATCCTGTGCTTCCATTTCCTTTGTTGGGGGTGTACTGAAACCCCACCTTCAGTCACAAGGGGCCCGCACATCTCATGTACCCCAAGCGAGAGCTCAGATGCCTAGGGAGCTGCCTGTCACCCACTGTGACTTGCTGTTGCCACTTCCTTCAGCAGGTCACAGTCTACATGTTCTTAATTCAGTCCAGAAGCTGAGGTCCCACAATACATTTATCCCCACGGATGGGATTGGGAGCCTAGCTGATGCCCCCCCACAATGCCTTAGACCTAAGAATGGCTCACTCATTCCTCACCCTCACGTCTCAGCTGCTGTGGGAAGGAGCTGGTGCTTGCTGGTGGTCTGTAGCTTTGATTTGGGTTTATGCCAGGTGTTGCCAGAAACCCTCACCCTAAATTATCAGTGCCATAAAAGTTCAGACTCCCTGCAGAGACCAACAAGCAGGCACCACTCTGGGGGTACAGGGGTGTGTATTTCCTATTCACCTCCAAAGGAGGTGGACACCGAGAACAGTGTTCCTAGATTAGTGTCGAAGAAGAGGCCAGCTGCTTGGTCCACTGTGTTGCGGCCAGCACCGTGGTGTTGTGCTTGATTAGCCAGGCCTAGCTAGTGATGGAGGCAAATCTACAAGGAGCATCATGGCACCCAGGGTGGAGGTCTTGTCCAAGGCAAGCTCCCCCTAGTGGCTGCAATCGTCGCTGCTGTCGCCAATGGCTCCCCACCTGTCAGGTACTGGGTGGGACACCTCAGTGTGGGAGGCCACAGAACACGACTCTGGGAAGAAATAACTTCTATCCCAGATTTCCCCTGTCACGATCCACTACACCTACATGTCCAAGGACCAGCGTGAGAGACAGAAAGGGTGACAGGCACTATACCATCATGGAAATGCAAGGCTTCCTAGAATCATTTGTCCAAAGGGAGGGAGACAAGGACACTGATTGGCTCTTGTGGGTCTTCGTCATTGGCTCCAAGCTGTTGCTTACAGCACTTGACATGCTGCAGGTGACTGGATTGGTCCAAGACTGCCTAAGTCATCATTCACTGAAAAACTCAAAGTATCCACAGCCTGTTTACAGAGACACCCTAGAGGAGCCTCCAGACTTTTCACTCTATCAAAAGACCATGACAAGCACACCAAGGCACAGGGCAGGAGACACAGGCAAAAAAAAAAAGGGGGGAAGGCTCTGAGGAAGACACTCCCCAAGCCCCCAGAGCCCACAGAGGTAGGAAGAAAGAAGCTCTGATTCCTGGGACTTGGATTTTTATGGCATGGCAGCACAGGCCCACTGGGAGAGGTCAAGCCCAGGTGACGCCATCCACCTCTAAGATAGAATGGGGACAATTCAAAGAGTGTGGGGTTTTTGTTTTTTGTTTTTGCCTTGTGTCATGCGCCCAAGATCCTTGACCATTTCCAACCTGGAGGAGAGGCCCTTGACAACACCATCTAAGGAGTTCTTCATGAAGGACCACTCTGACCTTAAGTCTGTGCCATTACATGCACAGTGGGTGATCAGGACGACATAGGTTCCTGTCCACGTGACAAGAACCTGATCTCAGCACCCACTGTGGAGATTTCCGGTGGAGGAGGGCATGCATCCATGCTGCTAAGAACCGGTTTCATCAGGACCCCCTGTGGAGGATTCCAGAGGACGAGGGCCCAGGTCCACACCGAAAAGAACCCGGTTTCGTCAGGACCCGCTGTGGAGGATTCGGGAGGACCCGGGCCGGCGTCCACACAGACAAGGACCCGGTCTCCTCAGGACCCACTGTAGAGGATTCAGAGGGACGTGGCCCTGCGTCCACACTGACAAGAACGCAGTCTCCACAGGACCCGCTGAGGATTCGGGAAGACGAGGGCCCGCGTCCAAACCGACAAGAACCCGGTCTCCTCAGGTCCCGCTGTGGAGACTTCAGGGAGACGAGGGCCCGTGTCCACACCGACAACAACCCGGTTTCGTCAGGATCCGCTGTGGAGGATTCGGGAGGACCTGGACCGGTGTCCACACAGACAAGAACCCAGTCTCCTCAGGACCCACTGTGGAGGATTCAGGGGGACGTGGCCCTGCGTCCACACTGGGGGACGTGGCCCTGCGTCCACACTGACAAGAACCCGGTCTCCTCAGGACCCGCTGTGGATACTTCGGGGAGATGAGGGCCCGTGCCCACCCCGACAAGAACCCGGTGTCGTCAGGACCCACTGTGGAGGATTCAGGGGGACGTGGCCCTGCGTCCACACAGACAAGAACCCGGTGTCCTCACGACCCGCTGTGGAGGATTCGGGAGGACTTGGGCCTGCGTCCACACTGACAAGAACCCGGTCTCCTCAGGACCCGCAGTGGCGGATTCAGGGGGACGTGCCCCGCATCCACACTGGGGGACGCGGCCCTGCGTCCACACAGACAAGAACCCGGTGTCCTCAGGACCCGCTGTGGAGGATTCAGGGGGTCGTGGCCCCGCGTCCACACTGGGGCACGTGGCCCCGCGTCCACACTGACAAGAACCCGGTGTCCTCAGGACCCGCTGTGGAGGATACAGGGGGACGTGGCCCTGCGTCCACACTGACAAGAACCCGGTCTCCTCAGGACCCGCAGTGGTGGATTCAGAGGTACATGGCCCCGCGTCCACACCGACAAGAACCCGGTCTCCTCAGGACCCACTGTGGAGGATTCAGGGGGACGTGGCCCCGCGTCCACACTGACAACAACCCAGTCCCCTCAGGTCCCGCCAAGGGAGGAGCAGGCGAGGAGAAAGCCAGGCCCCGGGAAGAGGAGCTTCCGGAACCTGGAGGCTGAGGGGGGCGCTGTTCGCCAGACCCTGGGGGGAAAGGACCCTGCGCGGCTTCGTGCGCGGTGACACTGTGTCCCCCGCGGGGCTTACCTCACCGGCGCCGGGCGGCGGGGCCGCGCGGCCGTGTTCCTGCTCCGCGCCCACTCGGTTCCCGCCGCTGCCTCATGCGGTTCGCGGTCCAGGAGCGGGCTCCCCTGGCGGAGCTCGCACTCCCGCCGCTCTGGCCTCGCGGGGCCCTTCGGCCTCCGCGCGGGGCGGGGTGTCCCTCCCGAGTCTGCGACGGCGCCGTGGGGACTTCTGTGCGACACCCCGGAGCTGCAGATGGCTCCGGGCAGGACAGACGTGCTCACAGGGGCGGTTCCTCCGCGGCCAGGAGCACAGAGCAGCTCTCCGCCCCCGTGCGTCTTCCTGCGTTTCTGTCCCCAGTGCCCTGTCCTGGGACAGCAGGCCTGCCACCTCCTTGCTCAGATTTCCTCTGGGGCACGTCGTTCCTTCCACCGCGCTTGCAAATGGCACCGTCTCTTCCTTTCTCTTTCCGACGGGTCGTCAGGAGCGTGCAGACGTGCACGTGGTGTGTGTGTGCTGCTCTCCTATCCTGCGAGTGTCCTCGTTGCTCCTTCCGTTGCCCTTGGAAATAACCCGCCAGTTATGTTACCAGCCAAAGTGGGTTTCTTCAGGAGTAGCGGAGAATTGCCGTCCGGGCCCAGCAAGCTGTGGCAAAACCGCGGCCGAGCGGGGAGCACACGGAGAGGAGCGCTGTTTCGCGGAGAAGAGGAAGTTGGGAGCGTGGTTTTGAAGCGAAGTCCACAGGAGGAAAGCAGGGCTGCAGGGCGAGCAGGCGCCTCCCAGGCCCAGCTGCAGGCGCGGTGGGTTTCCTGCAGGGGCCGCAGGGCAAGGCTTCCCCTGGTGGGGCCTGAGCCTGGGGCTTCTCTCCGCGGAGGGTTCTAATCTTGGGTCTGTAGCGGTGGGTTGTTCCCCAGCCTGACCCTGGGTGGTGGGCTCCGCCTTCCAGCCTCCCCTCCCTGCCTCCCGAGTCCACTTCCGTGAGATGTCCCTTCATTGGTTTTCGCAGTTCTAACAGCTTCTTAGTGGCGTCTTGCGGACAACCGGAATTCCAAATCCCACTGCTTCCGCTGCACCCAAGACACGTGGCCACCAATAGACCCCTCCCACGTGCCTCTGGCTCACGTGCTGCCTCCTGCAGGGCCCGTGGCCTCTCCGCCTGGGTGAGCTGGGTCTGGGCGTGGGCCTACGTCACAGCGTTTGACCCCTCTCTTGCTTCTATCGTGTGGGGCTGACACTGTTGTTTGCAGGAGTACCTTACTCTGTGATTTCAGACGTGCAGTGCACGTGTCACGGCAGCGCAAATACGCTTTACCTGGACGCTCGTTTCTTTGCCGCGTTTGCCACTTCACATGAGATACTTTGGTGCGTTTTACCCCAAACAGGGACACCCACCCGAGAAACCACCACAGAACCCCAAATGAGGAAATCCCTGCGTTTCCACATTAGACCCCAGACCACAGGCCCACTTCAAGTGTCCCCACCTGCCCCACTGTGAAATGTCTTTTCCCATTCTGATCTGGCTTCTTTTGGGGAAGTGCTCCTGAGACTTTCCCCTATCTGTGTAACCTGGGGGGATTTAAAGAGCAAGGTGGTTCCTGGGGCTCCTGGGGTCTCAGTCTGCTAAACGCCGAGTTCACATCAGGTCGTGATCTTGAAGTTGATGGGTAGGAGCACCTGCTTCTGGCTGTGTGCTAACAGCTCAGAGCCTACAGATGGCTTGAGATTCTGTGTCTCCCTCTTGCTAACCCCTCCCCCTATCATGACCTGTCTCTGTCTCTCTTTTTCAACAAAAAATAATAAATGTTAAAAAAAAAAAAAAGAGCAAGATGGTTCCTGAGTGGCCTTTTCTGGATGGCTTCTGTCACTGAGGATGTTTTCTGCATTCACCCATGTTGTGACGTGTATCAGTCCTTCCTTTTTAAATTCTGATTGAATGTATGTAACGTAACACTTACCACGTAAGTCACTTTAAGCATAAAGTTGTCTGGCATTAACTGCATTCACACTGTTGTACATCCATCTCCAGAACGTTGTCATGTTCCCCTACGGAAACTCTGTATCTATTAAACCCTAAATCCCAATTCCCCTTTCCCCTCGGCCCCTACAGCCACATTCTACTTGGTGTCTCTGAGTATGACTTTTCTGGACACCTCACTTAAGTGGAACCATAGTGTATTTTCCTTCTGTCACTGGCTCATTTCACTCAGCATAATGACTGCCAAGTTCAGTCGGTGTGCAGGTGTGTGTCAGAACTCTCTTCCTTTTGAAGGCTGAATTATATTCCATTGTGTATATACTACATTTTGTTTATTTACTCACCTGTGAATACTTACTTGGGTTGCTTCCATCTTTTGGCTGTTGTGAAGAAGCTGCTATGAATACGGGAACATGAATACCTGGTCAAGGCTTTGCTTTAAATTTCCAGATGTAAGTGCAGATGTGGAGTTCTGTGATAGCTTTCTGAGAAACCAGTATTCTCTACAGCCACAACATTTTACTTTATTTCTTTGTATGACAGAATAATATCCCTGTTTAAGGGTCTGCCCCAGGTTGTTTATCCATTCACACACCGATAGGCATTTGCATAGTTTCTACAATGTGGCTATTGTGAACAGTACTGCTATGTATGTGCACATACACTTTGTTTAAACAACTGTTTTCAATTCTTCGAGATATACATCTAGGAGTAGTATTGTTGGGCCATATGGTAATTCTATGTTTTTATCTTTTTTAGGGGGGGGAATTGTCAAACTCTTTTACACATAGTCTCCACCATTTTACATTTCCACAAGCAAGGTTGAAGGGTTCCAATTTCTCAACATCTTTACCAACATTTGTGATTTTATAGTTGTATTGATTAGAGCAGTTTTAGTGCGTGTAAAAGGGTATCTCACTGTGGTTCTAATCTCCATTTCCATAAGGACTATTGATGTTTAATATCTTTTCAAGTGGTATTCACCATTTGTATGATTGCACTGGGGAAAGATATATCCAAATCCTTTGTCCATATTAAAAATTTGGTTGTCTTTTTGTTGATGAGTTGTAAAAACTCTTTATACATTCTGCATAACAGGCTCTTACCAGACAAATACTGTGCAAATATTGTCTTCCATTAGGCTTTGGCTTTTCACTTTGGGGATAGCATCTTCTGGTGTACAAAGGTTTCTAATGTTGAGAAAACTAAATTTATCTACTTTTCTTTCCTTGCTTGTGCTTTGGTGTCATCTCTAACAGCATTGCTAAACCCAATGGTCATGAAGATTTATCTCGATATATTGCTTCCAGAGCTCATAATTTTACATTTAAACTGTTGATCCATTTTGATTTGATGTTTGTATATGGTGTGAGGTATGGACACAATTTCATTCCTCTGCACATGGATAGCCAGCTGTCTAGCACCCTTTATTAAAAAGACCATTTGCTCCCCAATGTTATGTTGTCTGCTCTTGTCAAAATTCAGTTGACCAAAGATGAAGGGGCTTATTTCTGGGTTCTCCATTAAATCTCACTGACCTGTACATATCTTTATTTTTGTAGTGTTTATTTATTTTTGAGAGAGAGAACACGTGAGGCCCAGAGAGAAAGGGAGAGATAGGAAACTGATTGGTGTGCAAAGGAATGTGTTTGGATAGACCTGAGAATGATACATTTCTTTGACCTGTGGTTATTTGGTTGTCCTGTAACTTGATTATGTTCATCTAAACTCATAGAATCTTATAATAAACATGGTCATTTACCATATTTAAGTTACTTCTGTAAATATCTCATTACTTTGATTATTAGATAAAATTTTATAAAATTATTTCCATAAATACTTATGTCTTCACACTGTGTATTGTGTTCCTCCTTAGCTTGGTGGCTGTCTGATGACCATATAGAGTAGATAGGATGGACCAGTTTTGTAGGGGGGACAGATTTAGTTCCGTTCATGAAAGTGATAGTTTCTAGTGCAAGACTGTGGGGTCAAGGGGCTGAGATGGGGTGCAAAATAATAACATCATGGGAATGAACTCAAGGCTATTGTGGAGAGAGTCTGTCATGTTTTACCTATACAGTTCTTTCCTCAATGCGAATTATTATTAGGAGACCTGCCAACCTAACAAACTGTTGTTAAATCCACAGGAAATGAATGGAAGAGTCCAGAAGGAGGCTGGCAGGTGGTGGATGCAGGGAGGGAGCCTGGTGGGCAGAAGCCTGGTGGTTGAGCAAGGGCCTGGAAGTAGCTGTAAATGTTAGGCCAGAGGGACGATGGTCCAGATCTGGGACAGAGCTCTTGTCCCTGCACATCCCAGAGCTCAGGACATCCTGGGAAGGGAGACCCTAGGAACAAATGGGAATGGAAGCCAAAGCCCCAGAGGGAGGAGGAATCTACAAGGAGGCATGTGCTGCCCCATGTGGAAGCTGTATTCAGAAAATATTGAAGTCATAATTATTTCTTTTGTATATCTCAAGTTGGTGTCAAATATTCTTTTCCGTATGAAATTATGGTCTTTTAAAAAATATTGCCAATAGTGGGTAATTTCATTCAAATACATTCATAATGATGTGAATCCTCTATAATGACTTTAATATAACATAAAATTATCTATTATCTATCATCTCTCTACCCTCTATCATCCATCACCTATCCACTTATCATCTTTTACTATCTAGCATTCTGATCTCTATTTGAAGTCTATTCAGCTAACTCAGCATTTATCCTCTTGGCACATGCCTTCAGGACTATGAACACATTTTCTACAATTTCTTTAGGCTCCGGATATTTAGATTCCAATGATGTCCAGGTCAGCCAATCCATTTTCATTAATGTGGTTGTTTTAGTGCCATTAACTTCTTACCTCAGATACTGATGGTCTCTGTGCCATATCAGTGAAGAGTCCCCCACTTTTCTGTGACATCTGTGCCTCCTCCCTGAGTTAACAGCCCCTTGTGTTGGATGGGGATTTCTCAGGAGATGGAGACACCAGCCATGCATGCGAATCATATCTGCAGGTAACAAAAAGGTGTCCATGTCTTGGTGTCTGTGCACTTAAAGATGTCGGCACTGCTTCCAAGCTTTGCAGGTGACTGAGGAAGCAAACCCCCTCAGCAGAGAACCATCAAGATCAGAAGTCTCCAGGTGTGCTCAAGCTCTGCAGGTAGTTGTCAGGTGAGGTTAATACATCAGTGTGGAAACTAAAAGAAATATGATCCTGGGAACAAGTGTCCTTTGCTTGTTATATTTACACCAGACTGGACATCAATATAGATTTTTCCTATGCAGTTATGTGTGGAATGACTGTTAAAATTGAATGTACTTAAAGACTTGATTTGGAAAGTTTTCTGGAGAAAGTATGGATCCCTTCAAATATCTTTCGGACAGATAGAGTATAGTGAATTGTGGTCCACTCATTTGTTCACTATCTGATCAGAAAGGTGAGGCCATCACTTGACCTGCCTCCAACACAATTCATAGACCAAGTGTTGTCTTGACCGTGGACCAACAAGCCTGTGGATCCACAAAGAGATGCCCACAGGTGGACCTGGAAGGACCAGGGGAGCCTGACTCAATTTTTGTCCACTTATCAGGACATGCTTCCTCCCACACAGGCAAACTGCTCAAGATCTAGAGTAAACTCCAGTCTCGGGGAGTGGGAGCCCACCGCTCTCTCCTCAGACAGGGCTGAAGTCCCTGAGGAAGGCAGAACTGTATTTGAGAAACAGAAGAGACTGAAGGGCCTTCCTTGTGCCTGGTGAGGGGTCCCAAAGCTGAGGGTTTCAGATGTCAGATGTGGGATGATGGGAATGGTTGTGACTGCTGGTGACTGGCCCAGGCTGAGTCTCCTTGTCCCCAGGGGTCCTGTCCCAGGTGCAGCTGCAGGGGTTGTGCCCAACTGGTGAGTGCCTTGCACACTCTGCACCTCACTAGCAGCATCTTGGGGTTCTCCATCTCAACCAGTAATTTCTGGTGGAATTGGATCCACCGACCCCAGCAGAGTGGATGCAGTGGATGGTTCACATACTATCATATATTCTATATCACATACTAGGGTCCAGACCACAAGAGCCACATGTCCAAGAGTTAGGCAGTTTGTTAGGCAAGAGGAAGAGGGATGAAGCAGGTGCTGGCCACCCCCTTGGAGGTTCCCCCAGGATTAACAGCCACACAATCAGAACCCCCTCGAAGGGTGAACAGGACAGGATAGGCCTAGCCACAGAGCTGGCTCAAACACCACAAAGGACTTCTGAGAGCTGAGCATCGGCCCAAAAATTGCGATTTGCCCTGAGGTTACCTAAAAGTCACGAGGGGGCATTCAGGACAACAGGGGTAACTGAGATCTGCTGGGGTGCTCAGGTTACCAGGGGGAGCTGAGGACACCAGGATCGCTCAGTTCTGCATGGAGCACTCAGACCTCCAGGGGGATGCTCAGGTCTCCATGGGGCATTGAGGTCACTAGTTGCCACTCAGTTCACCTGGGGGCACTCAGGTCATCAGGAACACACAGGACACCAGGAGCCACGTAGGTAACCTGGGGGTTCACAGGTCTCCAGGGGGTACCCAAGATCTCAGAATTCATATCCAGAACCAGTGTTTCAGGGACAGGTTTCCTGTGAAGCATCTTTCTCATCATGCCCTGCAAGCTTCATCCTGACCAATAAACAGTACACACTGTTTCCTAAAACATTTACAAACACAGATGTCTTCTAACATTTAGAGTGAACAGTCATATAGTAGTGCCGACCTTGACAGAGACCAAGCTCGGGGATAAATTAACTCTCATATGATCAGACCTGTGCCTCACCAGTACACGGGCCACCATTTAAAATAGATGTGATTTTCAAACAGAGGACACTGACTCATTCAAGTGATCTAAACTTAATATATTTGAGCAGCTCCTCTCTCCTTTTATTTTCCTTAAGGTTTTCCTTTGATGCCCATGAAGAGAGACCATGAGTAAAGACCCTTGTGGTTGTTGAAACCCCACAGCATCTTCATCAACTCCACGACTTTCTCTCAAGATTCTGTTTACACGTTCCTGTGAGAGAAAAGAGTAGTTTCTACCCTTCACTCCTTTTGTTCTCCATACAGTTCAGGAAGCCAGAGACAACCAGTGGGGAGGCACACTGAGTCAAGTCTTACAAAACGGTCAGCCAGGGGTCCATTCTACTGAAGTAGTTAAGGAATCATCCACTGGATCCACCTGTCTCTGCACCTCCTCTCCACAGAACATGAGGCCCAGACCTTCCTCACACTCAGCTGGACATGAAGTCAACTGTATGGGAGCAGATTAGGAACTCAGTTTAGTGGGTTATTTCACCGTAGTTTTCCATAGTAGCTACACGATGTTGCAGTCCCATCAAGTGAATTCTAGGATTGCCTGTTCTCCACATCCTCAGCAACACTTGAGATGTTCTCGTTGTGTTTGCCTTATTTTATAATAGCCTTGCTAACAGGTGTGAGGTGATATCTCAGTGGATCGGGGGTGGAGTTCTCTGATGATTAGTGATGATGAACATCAAGTCATATGCTGGATGGACATTTTTTCAACCTTAATAGCAAAATGGACATTTACATGCTTGACCCAAATTTTAATAAAGTGATTTGTTTATTGTTATGATTATAATTGTGATTTTTGCTATTGATGTTAAGGAGTCCCTCCTGTATTTTGGATATTAACTCCTTTTCGATATTTTTAATGTAATGTCTCCCATTTCATAGACTGCCTTCTCGCTCTGCTACTATTTTCTTTGCCCCCTTTCTGGTTTGATGTAGTCCCCCTTGTCTGCCTTGGTTCTTTGTGATTTTGCTTTTGTATAAAATAAATCATTGTCAAGCGAATATCATGATGTTTATCCTGTGTGTTTTCTTCAAAGACATTTTGGGTCAGGTGTTCTGCTTAATCTTTAATCCATTTTGAGATTTTTTTGTGTTGACGTATATGTATGATGCAAGATTATGGCCAAATGTCATTATTTTGCATGTATTTTGCATTATTTGCTTTATTTTGCATGTATCAACACAATTTTTTAATGTTTCTTTTATTTTTGAGGGAGAGAGACAGATCATGATCAGGGGAGGCACAGGGATGGAGGCAGACACAGAATCCAGGCTCTGGACTGTCAGCACAGAGCCTGATGTGGGGCTCAAACCCACAAACCATGACATCAGTACGTGACTGGAAGTTGGATTCTTAACCGACTGAGCCACCCAGGCACCCCTAGTCAACACCATGTTTAAGAGACACGATCCTTTCCCCCACTGTGCATTGTTGGAAATCTCATGGAGGATTTGCTGACTGCATGTGCACAATTCTACTTCTGGGCTCCGTAATGAGCTCCACTGGTCTATATGTCTCATTTAATGCCAGCAGTGCACTGTTGGAGTTAATGTACCTCTGCAATATATTTAGAAGGAAGAAGTGTAATGTCTCCAGGTTCTCTCCTCTTCATGATTGTTTTATTACATCCATGTGTTGTGTGGTTACCTATGAATTAGTATATTTTTCAGATTCCTTTAAAACAAGTCATTGGTATTTTCATTGAGATAAAAAGATAAATATAAAAATAACATAAAGAGATACAGCATAGAAAAGATATAGACTATCACAAATACAGAAAACAAATCAACTTCATTAAAATTTGAATTTGGAAAGATAAGTGAAATTTAAAAAACATAGGTAGCCTAGGGAAATAGGTAAGATTCAAACAAATGCAATCGGAACTGAAAAAGGAGACATAACTGAACTAAAGACATGAAAAGGATCATAAATGAAAAACTTAGATATTTATAGGTCAACAATAAGATCACCAAGAACAAATTACACATTTTCTAGCATCATGTAAGCCACCAAGACTCTTTCATGCAAAAATACAAGAGGAACAAAACAAAAATTAGTAAGAAGATATCCTTAATATAAAACCTTCGCCCTCCAAAACAAACAAGGCGTTATTAAAATTCTACAATATTTAAAGAATAATTAATGCCAATACTTCTCAAACTATTACAAATCACTGATGAAAAAGACCACTCCCAAATGTACTTTATGAGGACACCTTTACGCTCACAGCAAAGCCAGAGAAACACACCACAAGAAGGGAAACTACAGGCCAGTGTCTCAGATACACATACATGCAAAATTCCTTGGTTAAGTCTGAGCCTACTGAATTCAACAGCACACTGAAAGGATCATACATGATAATCCAGTGTGATTCATCCCTGAAATGCAAGTATCCTTCAACATACACAAATGCAAAAATGTGATGTCCTCCATTAACAGAGGGAATGATTGAATCAAAGCCATCCTTAATTTATTCATAAAATCATTAGACACAGTTTTTTCATAAACAAAAAACACATCTTCATCATTTTAAAATAACTCAATTAAAAAGGAGAAGGAGGGGCGCCTGGGTGGCGCAGTCGGTTAAGCGTCCGACTTCAGCCAGGTCACGATCTCGCGGTCCGTGAGTTCGAGCCCCGCGTCAGGCTCTGGGCTGATGGCTCGGAGCCTGGAGCCTGTTTCCGATTCTGTGTCTCCCTCTCTCTCTGCCCCTCCCCCGTTCATGCTCTGTCTCTCTCTGTCTGTCCCAAAAATAAATAAAAAACGTTGAAAAAAAAATTAAAAAAAAAAAAAAAAGGAGAAGGAAATTACCTCCACATGATCATGGCCACTATGAAAGCCCACACCTGACAGCATATTGAACATAAAATACTAAAACCATTCCTGCCACATCAGGAGCCAGGCAATAATGGTCATCCCCAATAGAAGTATTCCACATGATAACGTGAAGAATAACTATGCCGCCTCAAACCATATCATCGTGTCACAGTCCTTATTTGGATGAAAGTCACGGGAGAAACAGCCAGTCCAAGGACTCTCAGACCCTCCTTTGTCCCTTGACAGCAGGATATAAATCTCCCTTGGGAAACTCCCCTTCCCTGTACCAGGAGGGGAGAACCATCCTTAGCACCAGAATAAGGAACTCAGGGACAAGAAAGTTGTGCAAACAAACCTAGTTATTTGTTGACTAATTAAATACCCCAAAACCACACCTTTGCCTTGACTCTTGCCAAATCCAATATTTCGTTGTCTGAAAGTCACAAGTGCCACGTGCTTTGTTCATTCTCTGGGTGTCATATTATTAGCAAGCCCAGGCACTTGCACAATTAAATTTATTCTTCCCTTTAGATCAGTCTTATGTCAATTGAATCCTTACACCTGGTGAAAACCCAGAAGAAAAGAAGGGAAAGGCATTCTTCTCCTACAACTGGAAGAAGTACCCACAAACTTTGGCAATAAGAAGAAATAAAAGACATTTAAATCAGTAAGGAGGAAGGAAAATTATTTGATTGCAGATGACATGATCTTAAACATAACAAAACCCTAGAGATACCAGAAAAAATATTAGAACCAGTTTTTTAAAATGAGGAAAAGTGCAGGATGCACAATGAGCACAATGAACAAAGAAAATAAATAAAAATAAACCACCTATGATTCTACACCCCAGCATGGAAATATATGCAAAACAAGTAACAAAATTATACAACAGAAAATGGAACAGAATAAAGTACTTGGGATTAAACTTCATAAATTATGTAAAATAATTGTAGAGCGAAAATGACCTTTGTTGATGAAAGACATGTAAAAATGCACGAGTTCCGCAAACATACCTGTGCTCACTGATTAGAATTATTTTGTCACAGCACCATCCACACAAACTAATGTAGAAGTGCATCCCTAAACCTGCCATTCACTTTGAAAGAATCAAATCTAAGTCTGTAGTGTGATATATATGTGAGAGGACATGCAAATAGGGCCCTCTCTGTGCTGATAAAACCAGCCCAGCCCGACCGTGCAGCTGGGAGAGGAGCCCCAGCTCCAGGGGTCCCAGGTGTTCCCATTCTGTGATCAGGACAGAACACAGACACCTCACCATGGAGTATGTGCTTGGCTTGGTTTTCCTTGTTGCTTTTTTAAAAGGTAATTCACGGTGAATGGGAGACACTGAGTATGTGAGTGGACATGACTGAGAACCAGTGCATGTGTGACAGTTTCCTGACCAAGATGTCTTGCGTCTGCAGGTGGCCAGTGTGACGTGCAGCTGGTGGAGTCTGGGGGAGACCTGGTGCAGCCTGTGGGGTCCCTGAGACTCACCGTTGTAGCCTCTGGATTCACCTTCAGTAGCAACAGCAAGGACTGAGTCTGCCAGGCTCCAGGGAAGGGGCTGCAGTGGGTCTGACGGATTGATACTGATGGAGGCGGCACGTACTTCGCAGATTCCGTGAAGGGCCGATTCACCATCTCCATAGACAAGGCCAAGAACACGCTGTATCTGCAGATGAACCTGAGGGCCGAAGACATGGCCACATATTACTGTGCAAGAGACTGGGTGAGGGGACCTCGCTGGGAGCCCACACACAAACCTCCCTGCAGGAGGGGATCAGCACCACCAGGGGGCGCACACTATGCACAATTCTGCGTTGTGTTGCCAGGAGCAGGTGCATTTGGAGGATACAGGCAGGTTTCCTGTCAGGGTCTGGGGTTTCCTCTCAACACAGCAGTTCCTGGACACAGGATTCTGTGCTTACCTATTAACTTTCTGAATTAGCAACTGTGTTGTCATAGGAAAACTGCACTAACATGCACAAAGACACAGTTGTTTGCATTGCTTACTCCTGTCCCTCAACATGAGTGAATTACAGATGTCCTGAGGCACAACAGCTGAACCATTACAGGAGTCCCAAATGCACTCCCTGTGCAGCCAGGACCACAGGATCCCACAGCTCCCCATTAACTTCACCCAGCCCTTGTCCCAATCAAACAACGTGAGACTTCCCTCCTGGCACTTGCTACTCAGGACGTTAAATGAGCTACAGCTTTATTCAATTCCTCTAAACAAGAGATAAATCATCTCCATGTATTAGTCTGGATTCTCCTGAGGAACAGAACCCAAAGCACATTGGTTTCCATGACTAAAGAGGTTCGGAAGTCCCATGATCTACTGTCACAAGCTGGAGACCCAGGAAAACCAGTGGTGTAATAGGTCTGATTCTGAACTAGGGTCTAGCCTCAGAACGTAGGGATCTGATGATATAACACTCATAACAAGGGCCAGAGGGGACCACTGTTCCAGTTCACACAAGCACATGGGAAGTAAAAATGAGGGAATTCTTCCTCCCTCTGCCTCAGATTCTATTCACAACCTTAATGGAATGCGTGATGCCCAGACAGAAACCATGGAAGGAAATGCCAGTCTCTTCTGGAAACACATCACAGACATCCACAGAAACAGTGGTGAATCTGGGCACCCATGACTCAGTCAAGATAACCCATAAAGTTAATCAAGACAAGTCAACTTCCTGTAAACGTGGAGCTCAAAGACTGAAGACTTGAATTTAAATTAAAAATAAAACAAGAAAATTAAATACATACATATATGAACTATTGGCACTACCTCAAAATAGCACGCTTCTGCACAGTGAGGGAAAAAATCAACAAAAGTAAAAGGCAAACTATGGAATGGAAGAAGATATTTGTAAATGACATATCCTCAGGGTTAGTTTTCAAACTATGTAAATGTTTTTAAATTATTTTCACATTATCAGTAGAGAGTGTGTCCATGCAGTTCAGCATACTGTCATGTGAGAAGCAAAATTCGTGTCTTCCACTTGTGTTTTGTGTTAGGATCTCACTGAACATGAGACCAACACTCTTCACAAAATTTGAACCGTACAATACAGTACTGTTAATTACAGGGGTAATGTTGTGGAGACCCCTCTAGAACCTAATCATCTGGCATAACAGAAAATCATAGCCCCTGAGATCTACTCCTCATTGCCCCACCCTGCCAGCCCCAGACAACTGCCATTCCACTCTCCATTTTATTGTTATCAAATCCCAAATTCAGCTGAGTATTTCTGGAAAGGTCAATGTTCAAAGTTTTAGTTTTGGTGGGAAAAGAAGTTGAGCTTTATTTAGGAGGCCAGCCACCCAGAGAAAAGGCAGACTCTTCTCCAAAAGCCAACTCTGAGGGTTTCTGCCCAACCCAAGGGATCTTAAAGGACTAGACGGTACTTAAACAAGGGAGTTCCATGGTGGATACCATTTTCGATCATGTGCAGCCTCCATGGTGCAAGCTGCCAAAGTAACCTCAACTCCCCTGCATCTAGCTCCACCTGAGGAGAGAAACTCACAGGCATGGGAGAAGACTGCCAGAGGCCAGGAAAGAACCACA